>NW_016820817.1:221243-279270 GCF_001698545.2 Rhinopithecus bieti | reverse complement strand
TTCCTTCCTTCCTTCCTTCCTTCCTTCCTTCCTTCCTTCCTTCCTTTCTCTCTCTCTCTCTTTCTTTCTTTCTCTTTCTTTCTTTCTTTCTCTCTCTTTCTCTCTCTTTTTCCCTCCCTTCCTCCCTTCCTCCCTTCCTTCCTTCCTTCCTTCCTTCTCTTTCCTCTCTCTCTCTCTTTCTGTTTATTTATTTTTATTTTTTTCTCACTCTGTCGCCCAGGCTGGAGGGCACTGGCACCATCTCTGCTCACTGCAGCCTCTGCCACCTGGTTTCGAGTGATTCTCCCCTCTCAGCCTCCCTAGTAGCTGGGATTACAAGCGTGTGCCACTATGCCCAGCTAATTTTTGTATTTTTTGCAGAGATAGGGTTTCACCATGTTGGTCAGGCTGAGCTTGGACTCCTGACCTCAGGTAATCCGCCCGCCTTGGCCTCCCAAAGTGCTGGAATTACAGGCGTGAGCCACTGCGCCTGGCCCAGCTCGTTTCTTTACCTGAAAAATGGGAATAGTAGCAGGACCTACCTCATAAGGCTTCTATGAGGAATAAGTAAACTTATGTAAAGCTTGAGTAAGCGCACAAAAATAGAAAGCTAATGTTATTATTTTTCATATTGAAATGTGGAAGATCTTCTCACTAACTTTGTAGTTATCCTCAACTCTGTTTTCTAGACTAAATGAAAAATGTTTCAAATAGTGGGATTTATAATATTTTCCTAAGGATAAAACAACCGAAAATTTCCTAAATTATCCAGAGTATCCTAAATTAAACCCATTGTAGCAGTCAGCACTATTCTCTTATTTGAGACCTTTTGTAAGGTCTACAGTACTTAGTCTAGTCCTGTAGTACTTACTTTATTGCCCTTTGGTGGTGTTGACACGGGGTGTTCCCATGGTATAGATAGAACATGTTGTTATTTTTTTGCCACTTAAAGGAAACATAGCTAGTGGGAAATGAAGCTGATAGACGAATGAGAGAACTTTGTGTGATTTAGGGGAACTATGTAGGGATTGGGATCAATTGGGATCTATATTCCAGTTTTTGCTTTACCTTTAAATGTAATTTTGAGTAATTTACTTAATTTCCTTGACACTTGGTTTCCTCATCTTTGGAAATGGGAATGACAGTAATGCTTGGCCCACAATGAGCTTCGAATATTAAGTACTTGAGAATAATATTTATACATTCAAAATTCCCATATATGTGCTCACAATTGATAATTATTCTAATGCATTCATTTCTCCTCTTCCCTTGAAACCCTTGGCTGATGCTTTCATAACTCTATAACTCTTCTATGAAAAGCAATCCTTGAAAGGATAGAAGGAATACAGGCTATGATTTTCATCTACTCACAGATTAGTTTAGTATCTCCCAGATTAGAGTGTTTCTGTCATCCACCCATCCATCCATCATTTATCATCCATCTATCCACCTATCCATCATCCATCCATCATCTATCCATCCATCCATCCATCCATCCATCCATCCATCCATCCATCTTGCATGTATTGAGCATCAGCCATGTGGTATGCAAAAAGATTACAAACATCATCATCATTTCCCAGAGATTTCTGAACATGTGGAAATTGAAGAACTCAACTCAGCTTTTTGGAGTTCTTAATGTTGCCTTAAACCCAAAGATTGAAGAAGTATAAAAACGGAAAAATAGTAAGAATTAATTCAGGTGACATTGTTTTGGACATTTTCCAAATGGACTAATTATCCAAAAGCAAGCTGACATTTTATCTGTGGGTTTCTATGCTTGTTAAAATTTTTTTTTTTTTTTTTTGCTGCAGTACTCATTGAGCTAAATTTCATCTAACATCTGGCCATTGTATAAATATAGCAATGAAAACATGTCTAGTTGCCTACACATTAGGTATAAATTTTAGAAATCCAATTAGTGTTTTATTCTTTGTGTGCATTTCCCTTTTTCTTTAGTGTTTGAGCTAATTTTGGGTTTCTACCTGAAACGATAAGAATTCAAATATTTAGCACACATCTATGCAGCAAAATCCAACTAGATTGAACATTTCCTAATGATTATAAGATATTAATTCTTTTTTTATCCATGCAACAAGCACTTATTGAGTGAAAGGCACTTATTGAGTGAAAAGTCAAGCCTCGTCTCAGTGCCAACGGGTAGAGGTGGGAGTGGGAAGATACAGAAGAAATAAGACACAGTAAGGAGTTTAGAATCTAGTGGGGGAGATAGACACCTACACCAATGATTTCACTACAGTGTGACCAATGCTATAAGTGAGGTGCTTATCCACCTGGCTTATAAGGCATCACTCACCACTCATCTGATGGGTTGCACACTACATACATGGTTGTCCTTAGTCTTCCACTGAGAGTGTATAACCTCTCAAAATTGAGAAGCCCCTGAAACCAAGAACCCGGAGGGTTAAACCAGTACTCATTGAGCCTACATTATCCATCTGGGTAGGCAGAATCTGCCAAATGGCCTGAGGATGGATCATTTATTTAGCAATACTAGTGGCAGTTGTTTGTGTCTTCGCTTTTAGATTCATCATAATGATAGCTGATAACCAATGGTTTATTTTGCATAGATGTGGACATTCAGAATTAAGCCTGTACAAACACAATTTTCACTATCTGTATCAGGGGATCCCACAGTGTATACTCTGCAGGCTTTCAAAAAATACATTTGATTTCATGGGCCTACCACCATTTCCTTTGGTGTTGATTATACTCAAATATCAAAACCTCCTGATCATTCTAAAGGATCATCTTAAGATCTAACTACAAATGAATTTTTAACTTTATCAAACATATTTACCTTTTAAAACATCTGAATGTTTATTTTCACGAGCTTAGTAGTACAAGATGCAACATAATTTGTGAAAATCAACCACAATGCTAATACTTTAATATATTATTCCAAATATTAGACATTACAGTTTAAATCTTTTTAACATTAACTCTAATGTTGGAATAACATTTAAGTTAATAAATAACTGTGAATATAACCATATGTTCAGTCTATTCTCCCCAGTTTATCCTAAATGACAATTTTATTGTGATTTGGGTCATAAAAGTGATAAATAATTGTTTATATGTTTTCATAAATTGCATGTTTATTTAATTAATCCTGAAGAAAACCTAGAAATACATTCCAATGGAATACATAAATTAGATGTATTTTTTAGCTCTTTGATTTTTTTAACATGAGTGAGTCACACTGTAACTGCTCTTACATTTAGTGTTCATTGCACATAACATTTTTTGAAATGTATTTTCACAGGCCATAGGTAGTCATTTGCAAAAGTGGCCACAATTTTTGATCCTTGAATTAAATGTCTTTCATTTATTTTGGAGAATTATGGGTTTCCAAAGCTACTGCCCTTATGGGACAATCTGTAAAGTACTAAACTCACAAAATTTGTGGTAACGAAAGAGAGTTTTGTTACATTACACTTTCCAAATAGTAACCACATCTTCCAATAATTTTCGTGTTATAAACACATTAGGAAAGACAGAATTACCTTTAGGTATAAAATGTTCTGAATTTGCATATTCCGTAGTACTTACAATGAGAATTTATATTGGCTTTTATATTGTTTGATAAGGTTGTCTGTGCCCCTCAGACACAGAAGATATCTGTGCCATCTTCAGTTGTCACAAAGGCAATTTCTCTGTGAAATGTTCATAACATGTGAGGTTGGTGTCAACATGCTGCAATCGGAGGCTTTCCAGGATTCATCCTACCATTTGAATTTACTGCTCTATTTTGGGATTTTCCTGTTATTATCGAGTTTAAACCAATACAAGTGTTGTCTGGTTTCATGGTCTGAGAACAGTATTCTGTACTCTTTGGAGTCAGATCTCTAATAAATCATATAGTTCAATTTCATCACATATATTTTCCAAAGATTTCTAATCTTCTTGTAAAGTCTTCAATACTGAGGAGCAGCTCTAGCTAGCACCTAGGAGCTACATTAAGAAAAGGCTCAGATGATAAAAAGATAGTATAAGGGTTTAGGAAAAGCATCAATGGCAGAAATAACGTGTAGGAATCTTAAATTTAGGCAACTACTTAGGCCCAGAAAATATTTCCTTCCAGTATAAAAGGTTAAGGCTCTTTGAAGAAAATGTGATCTTCAACAATGGAAACATACATTCAAATTCTGGTCCCTTGAAAGCTTAAAATCGGACTCTTTCCCTTTTGTACACTTTTGACAAACTATGTGCGTTTTCAGTGTAGGGGCCACCTTACAATTTTAGGGTAATTGTACTCTTCCTTAGGGAAGAGACAGTTGGCATTGTTTCATGGCTGGGTATAATTCATTTATGTCTTCCCAGTTTTTCCTCTCTGATCTCTTCTCTGTGTATTTGTCAGCAGTGGTCTCCTGGGAGCAGCACTATGCACTTCATTAATAAGAAGGGATTAAAGAAAAAAGCCCCAGTCTTCTAATACACTTGGATAATTTGGTGTCATCCACAAGGCGAGAGACCCCTGCTGCATAGATGTCATTAGAAAGGTACAATTTCATTACTTTTTACTGGCAGAGCCTTGAGTGAAATAAAAAATATGTTGTCTCATATGTAGGGGGGAAAAGTGCTAAAGCTTTCATTCATTTCATGCCCCTAAAATAGTAGAATGCAAAAAATACATTTTATGGTTTTCACATTTATATTGCCTTCCTTTAGTAGTCCTTGAAATCATACTTCCTATTAAATATTGAGCAAAATAAAGATTAAAAGAAAATTATTTATATTCTTAAATCTCAAATGAGATTTATATATTTTTTATTAATTAACACACTTGTTTCAAATACCTACTATGTGCCAGGCTCTCTGCTAGCTACTAGAAACAAATTACAAAAACATCATTCACTTTTTTTAAACCCTAACTTATTGAATACTATAATTGGAAGTGAGTGTATATGAAATAAACCATATGGCAGAATAAAAATGATTATAAGCCAGTATATTGTAAGTGTATTCAAAAAATCTGTTTAACACTTCCTTGTTAACTGAACTTATTTTTAAATTGACATGTTTGCTGATGGTTGATATTACCTTTTGAACTGAACCACCCTGACTTTAAGCCTCTAAGTGGTATATTGTGCAAACATTTGAAATGACGGTGCAAACCATCTTTGGGAGATTTGCACCCCAGTTTCCATAGGTGCCGTCCCTGCTAGGAAGTAACCATATGTCACTGGCACAGTGTGTGGTGTGGCCACGCCCCCTGAGAAAGGGGCCTGGGATTTAGGCACCTGCGGTATGCCAATGGCACTCCCAGGCATAACACTGGTGTGATGACTCTCTGGAATCTCACACATCACTCTTTCCTAGCACCGAAGAGAATCAGGTTTAATAGTGGTCCATTATCTCATTGCCACAGACACACAACTGCCATTAACGCTAAAAAGTGACACACAGTTGGAACCGTGCTTGAGAGAAGACAGCCCTTGATCATCAGTTATTCACAAGTCACTCCTTGCAGTGATAGGTTTCTGCTTTCCTTCTAATAGCTTTTGTTCAGTGAAATTGACATTTGCAGTTCTTTGTCTAAGATAACAGCTAGACTAGACTAGTTAAGATGACAGAAACTGGGGTTTCTGGAGAACATTCTACTGACAAAAGGCAAAGCAGGACCAAAAACCAAATTATTTTGACAAGTAAATGAGTCAGGAACAAAAATACTTTAAAAATGTGCTGGGTTATGTACAATAGATCCAGAAATGAAAGATTGGTCTTCTGGTAAGCTTTGAATACAGAGTGATCTGACGTCCTTACCATTTTATTCTACAACCATGTTGTACCTTGTCTGTCATACATTTTAATTCACTCAAGTATGATTACACATGCAGTAAAGATTATCAACAAATGTCATGAGAAGTGAGAGGGCAGAGATTGGGACAGGGCCTTTATACCTTCTAGAGTGAACACAGCTTAAATAATCAACAAAAAGCCAGGACTCAACTAGCTAAGTTCTTGTTATCAAAAATACGTCTCAGCTAATGTTTAAATATAGATAACCAAAGTTACAAACAAAATCCCCAGTTTTGCCAATAAATTTTTAAAAAATAAGCAAAGTGGTAAAGGGGTTAAAAGCTTAGATCATTAAACTGGTGTGGTGCATTTGAGGGTGTGCACTGAAAACAGATCAACCATTTGATACCAGAGTACAGATTTCCTTTCTGTTTGTGATTTTTGTATGATGGTAACTTTTCCTCTGCCTCTATAAGATTTTATGAGTCTGCTTGTCTTGCATCTCAATAGGTGCTCTTATGATTTGGGAAGGGTTTCTGAATACTCTTTTCAAATTTCTGGGCTTTAGTCCCACATTACTTTAGGCAATGAGGAGGAAGAAGAAATACTACGAATTGAAGTTAGAATTGAAACTTGTGTATTTGTGATATAAATGGAAGGAAGTAACTGATTAGCAGTGACACTGGCTAATGCTCTTTTGCTGAGGTACTCTATAAATAAGGGATTGCTCATGAAAGAGCTTGTTATGCTTTCTCTCTTGTATGTGCATGACTATAACATACTGTATTTTGCCATTGTTAAACTTAGTTTAACAGAATAACTATTCAAATAAGAATTGACCATACCAATATCCCAGTAGAGAGGGAATAAGCTGATAGACGTGTCTTTGAGTTCTGTCAGGCAAGACTTAGCCAAATCTTGACACACATTTAAAATTGGTTGTTAATGAAAGGTAACTAGATAAAATAGGTATATATTTGCTTAAGGATATTTTTAAAATATTTCTTTTTTTAGATTTGAAATTCACAATAGGTTTCTTCCTTTCCTCCTTGCTAATTTATGAAATATTTATTGTTTAGACTGACTAATAGGACATGAAACAACAAACCTGCACATGTCTAATTTATAATAAATCTGTTTCCTTAATGGGTGGAAGGAAATCTGAGGACAGTTCTAAGGAGTCTTGTCTGCTTTCAGTGCGATCTTCTAGTCATACTGAAGACAATACCTCTCCGGACTGGTCTTTCCCCTTCTTCTCCTCTCCCCGGTCCATGTCAATCACGTGCACCACTCCAGGTTTTAGAATCAGGTCATCCGTCTCTACCTGACTCCTGTTGTCCTCCACCTCCATGTAGCTTCCTTTTGTTTGCTGGGCAGCTTTGCTGAAGGCTTCTTTAAAACGACGTTTGAGTTCAACATCTGGACAGAAGACATACTCATAAAGGCCACCAGCGAGGACAGCTCCTATGATGGGCCCAACCCAATATATCTAAGGAAAAGATGAAAGAGGATAGAGTATAACTAGAGAGAAGCTATTCCATTGAGCAGCTCATGAATATAATCTAGCTGGGTTAAATTAAGAGTGTATTTGTGTCATGCATCAAAAAGAGGGGAATTGGAGAGGAAATAAAAAACACCAAATCCTCATCAGAGATCCATAAATCATTAAACAGCATTTGAACAGAAAACAAGAAGGAACTGTTTCATCTCCTATTCTCTTTTCATTAATTATGTTCTTTCCATCATATGATAATCCTTAATGTAAAGATAGCTCCTCTTTGGTGGGGTTACAAATTAAGCGCACTAAGAATTCTTTAATATAGAAAAAAAATTTCTGGAGAGTCCTTATTTTCTCAATATTGTCATCTTTCACTGGTTTCCTGCACAATCATGATCATCACACAGACTTTATCTTTTGGGGATTCCATTATTCAGGTCAGCATGATCAAAACCAACCCAGCTCTACCGCTTAGCAGAGCTGTGAGTGCTTGTATCAGTTACTTAACTTTCAAAGCCTTACTTTCCCCATCTGTAAAGTGGGGATTATAATAATACGAACCTCATGGGGTAAAAGGATTAAGTGCAATAATACTTGTAAAGTACTTAATAGTTTTTAGTTCTTAGTACTATCTGCTCCGTTCCAGGCTTCCAAAATTTGGTGATTTGATTTAAATGAAAACCTCATGTGTTCATTACTGTGCGGATAGCTTTCATCTATGTGGTTCTTACGATGGTGGCTTGGTGAAAAAACATGAGTTTATGGCTAGTTGAGGAGTAGCAATTCCACAGGATTAAAATAAATGGAGATTATTATTATTATTATTATTATTTTGAGAAGGAGTCTCCCTCTGTCGCCCAGGCTGGAGTGCAGTGGGGTGATCTCTGCTCACTGCAAGCTCGGCCTCCCGGGTTCACGCCATTCTCCTGCCTTAGCCTCCCGAGTAGCTGGGACTACAGGTGCCTGCCACCACGCCTGGCTAAATTTTTGTATTTTTAGTAGAGACAGGGTCTCATCGTGTTACGCAGGATGGTCTCAATCTCCTGACCTCATGTTCCGCCCACCTCGGCCTCCCAAAGTGCTGGGATTACAGGCGTGAGCCACCGTGCCCAGCCGGAAATTATTATTACATATTAGCTATGCACCTAGAATAAAGTTTTGAGTTTGAATGAAGTGCAGACATTTGCTTTAGAGCACATGTGTGCTGTAGAATATTAGACATTTATTTAGCAGACACACTTGGTCAACAGAAACCCTGCTTTTTTAGCACTGTCCCCGAGCCAGCCATACTTGGCACTTTTCTTGTATAATCTCATTTAATTCTAACAATAATCTATGAGATAAATATTATTATTCTTCCCATTTTATGAAAAGAAGAGTGACAGTCTGAGAGGGTAAGACGCTTGCTTAAGATTTTGTGCTTAGCAAATGGTTGAGCTGAGATTTCAGACCTGTCTGACTTCAAACCTCTCATTTGAGGCTGGGCACAGTGGCTCACCCCTGTAATCTCAGCAGTTTGGGAGGCTGAGGTGGGTGGATCGCTTGAGCCCAGGAGTTTGGTTCAGCCTGAGCAACATGGTGAAACCCTGTCTCTACAAAATACAAAAAAATTAGCTGGGCTTGGTGGTGTGCACCTGTAGTCCCAGCTACTTGGGAGGCTGAGATAGGAGGATCACTTGAGCCTAGGGAGGTTGAGGCTGCAGTGAGCCATGATCATGTCATTGTACTCCAGCCTGGGCAGCAGAGTAAGACCCTGTCTCAGACAAACAAACAAACAAAAAATAAAATGAAAACCTCTCTTTTGAAACACTGTTCCAAACACTGTAGTATACTGTTTACCACTGTATTACTCATTTGAGAAAAAAATTATGGATGCTTTTTGTTTAAAACACCCTCTGCAAATTAATCTCAGTTTGCATCCTCATTGTAAGATTTAAATAAAATTCAAACTTTAAGCTGAGGCGGAAGACATAACATTGACGGGCAAACTATTGTTAGAGTGGCTGGAAGAATCAAGTTCCTCTCTTGAACATGAAAAAACCCGTATGAGCCTTTATTTTCTCTATGCTCTTTTAAAGGAGAAACGGGAGCCCTCCTCTAAATGTCTTTATTCTTTGTTCCTTTAGTAAGGTCCCATTAGACATATACTATTCCACAGGCTACAAATCCCACAAGGGAGAACAGAACAGCAAAATAATTACTACCTTTTCCAAAACATCTGTGAGTGAGAGACCTAGATGCATGTTCTCAACAATAAACAGATCTCAGTGTCAAGTTGCTATTTCAGATGAAGTCATATGTACTTTAAAGAATCTTTATTGCTAAAAATCTAGAAAACGTGTAAAAGTGTAAAGAAAACTAAAATAATATCATTATACTATACAAAAAACCCAATTAATATTTTAATGTTATTCCTAATCTCTCTACCTACAAATATACTTTAGTTCTACATTTCATATAACCATTGCTATTTTTAGTAGAATTAAGTTTGGTATGATATAGCATGGGAAACTTTTGGTTTAATCAACAAGCTAAGAATTTTCCTACTATTTAAATTTTAACTAGCTTACTACAACTGACAAGTAATTAATAAAATACATATTTTCATCTACATTTTCAAGTGCTTATAAATTTAACTAAAAGTTGTTAATGACAAAATAGTTTCAATTTAATTTGTTGAACTGAAAGTTGTATTTTCATTATAAGATCAGGGCTGGGCACTGTGGCTCATGCCTATAATCCCAGCACTTTGGGAGGCTGAGGCGGGTGGATCACCTAAGGTCAGGAGTTCGAGACCAGCCTGGCCAACATAGTGAAACCCTGTCTCTACGAAAAAATACAAAAATTAGCTGGGTGTGGTGGCGTGCACCTGTAATCCCAGCTACTCAGGAGGCTGAGGTAGGAGAATCTCTTGAACCCAGGAGGAGGAGGTTGCAGCAAGCCGAAATCGTGCCACTGCACTCCAGCCTGGGCAACAGAGCAAGACTCCATCTCAAAAAGAAGAAGAAGAAAAAGATCATATACTACTCACTAGAAATTTCCATTTCTGTTAATGTGGTAACTTTTTTGACACAAAAATGGAGGTATCAGTGGCAAAATGACTAATCTCATGGATGGCATTGTTGGCCAAGTCTTGATTTGAACACTGACTCTCATTCTGTTATTTAATGCTGTAGATTACTTTTAAAGATTTGGTATACTTTTCTTAGAAGTGAATGCACAGAGCAGTGGTGCATTTTCTTGTCATTTGCAGTGTATACCATAGATGAATGGCTGTGACTAGGTCAGTAATCACTGTCTGAATAAACACAAGGGGCATATTCTGTTATATTCATGAATTTTTTAAAGTTGCAGGTGACATTTGCAATATGTAAGCTATAATAAAAGCTAGCCCTCTTTGAAGCTGGCTTACAGGTGTCATATTTTTATTGGCTATTGTAAGTTAGCATGTTGGTGGCCTTCACAATTGCTGCATTACTTATTTAATTGTAAAGGATTTAAATTTCTTTGCTGTGAGAAACAACTGAAACAAAATTAATTATAATATTTTTAAATGGACACTGCTATTCTCTGGAAGCACTGCCACTACATTCATAAATATTTATTAATAATAGGTTGGGTTTGAGACTGAAAAGTGAGCCTTTTCTGTGAGTCATTCATTTTTCCAGTTACGGTTATGGTGATAATAGCATAAACCTTTGCATTATTTATTCGACACCATCTGCAGTTCAAATATTTGCAACTTACACACTATTAATTGAGTTTATGCATTTGTAAACAAAAAAGGGTAAATAACTTTGCTATGGGCAGAGGTTTTAAGTGTTTCATTCATTTTTTTTTTTTTTGCAATTTTTTTTTGTGATTTGCTGGGAAGACTTTACTTTCAATTATTTAAACACCATATTTACTACACCATGCTAACTTTAACTTGATCCACATGGGCAACCTCCATATACAGTGTATTCTGCTGCAGTCTGTCAGGTACAGTGTCTAAAATAGTGCTTCAAAAAAGGAAAAGACTGTAATTGAAGGCCTAGAACAGATATATAAGAGATGTTTTACAGCAGATCTGTGCTAGTCTTTCCCTAGTCTTTATAAAAGATGTAAATAAAGTGGGGGTCAAGGTTGGAGAAATGCAAGAGAAACTAGTAAGCAAGATAATGAAAAATACAAGAGTCCCACAGGTAATTGTCCTCAACTGTAGGAAGACAGGGACTATCAATATGAGGGTTACCCAGTGGTTTTCCCAATTTCCCATGATAACTGCAGGTCCAAAGGATCGAGCGGGATTCATGCTGGCACCAGTATAATTGATCTATAGGAAACAAGAAAAAACAACTTCAGACATTGCTGAAACAGGGCTACTAGCAAGTATCATTCATTGCAATTTGCTGTCATTTGTCACTTAGAGGAACCACAAGATGTTAGCAGCTAGATCAACATTCTTATTGAGCAGTTGGAAAAATTACAACCTAAAATGGACAGTCATGGCTGGATACTAAAGAGCAACTGCTGTAAAACACAACATCTTCAGGCCAGCTAGAGTGAGGATAAATGAGGTGGGATTGATTATATAAATGGACTTGGAAACTTACTGCAAATAAATGTCCAATTGCAACAGAAAATCCAATTGCTAAAGCTATTGAGCCAGTGACATCAGTCCGTTTGGAATCACAGCTGGCAAAGATAGTAAACACCAACTGAAATGTGATTATCAACTCAACTAGGAGACCATGACCAGCGGTAAGATTTCCATGAACCTAGAGAAGGAAAAATACTCCATCAGAATTGAAGCAAGAGTATTTTCGATGACAATGTATTAATATCACTGTGAAAGGCACATTTGATCCGTGTAAAAATAAAGGTGAGTCTTCTACCTCACCTTCAACTGAAACCTTCCTTCTCTCACCCCCCCAAAAAGAAAGAATAAATTTACATTCATTTTGGGTCATCACAGCTAATTACTCTTACAATGACCAAGCAGGAGTTTGTGCTAAATGTCCTTTTCTACAAAGGAAGCAAAATGTGCCACTGCAGCACTTAACTTGTAAAAGAATTTCTTGAGAGCCTTGTAATTGCATAAGGCAATGATTAAATCCATTAATTAGGTTTAAATTAATTAATATATATTTCAATTAAAATTTAAGCCATTTGTTTTTTTTTTTTTTTTTTTTTTTTAATCAGCCCTGGTGCTGAGTTAACAATTGATACTCCTAATCAGCTAAGAACAAAACTAGGATCGGATGTCTATGTTTTTTAAGCACAACCCTTTATATAGATCATTGTACATCTTATGAACATGACAAGAAAATAGTTTTTTCCTGCTAGTGAACAAATAATTGTAAGGAAAATGCATGAAGCTAAATATAAAGTCAATATAGTAATTGGAATGGGAGAAGGAGAGGTAAAAACCAACACAATTTTCAGGCCACCTAGATTTTGTTATTTTTAAGCACTCAAGAGCAAACAATGATTTCTTATAGATATACCTAAATACTGCCAGAATCAGTTTTCACACTATTAAGAATCATCCAAAAATTCCTTAGGAGTAAATTAGCTATTTTAGGGATGTGCCTCATGCCACCAAGGCATTATTTAGCAAAGAGTTTGCAAGAAGCTTAGAGTCCTAGTTTGAAAATAGCTAAAGATGCTACCATGGTGACTCCCAGGCCTCCCACCACACTGGGAGGTGTGACCAGATAGAGGATTCCTGCTCCAATGATGGCCCCCAGGCACTGGGCTGCAATGTAGAAGACAGACTTGGCGATGCTTATCTTCCTGGTGCACACCATGGCCACAGTCACTGCAGGGTTGATGTGGCCACCGCTGATGTGGCCAAAGCACTGCACCATGGTTGCAATGCTGAGTCCAAAGCAAAGGGAGATGAGAACCATGTCGACCGGTAAAGGCTTTTCTGTTCCACCCCAGTTGATGGTGGATCCCAGGCTTAGGAGAACAAAAATAAGCATGGCCAGAAATTCCGCTGTGACTGCTTTCCAGAAAGCTTGAGTCCAGACCCCTCTGAAAGCCACCATGATGTTCTCTCTGGTACACAAAGGTCCACACTTACTGAAAAGAGAAACAAATCATCATCAGAAGCCACTACACCCAGGTTTATGAATTTAGATGAAGGGAACAAGGCCTGCCATCTTCAGGTACTGTGGGCAGGTGCTGCCAAGTGTGATTAGAACACCAAGAAAGAATGCTTCTGCTAAAGCTCCTTCATGAATAGTCAAGAGACTGTTATTCTAGTCTCCTTTGATTTAATATTCAAAGATCATCCAGTTTCACTGGAAAATTATCCAAACTGTCCCTAGAAAGGAAAATGTCTAAATCAAATTCCTTAAAAGATTAAGAATAAAATATATTTACCTTGTGCTTAATTCCCTTAGAGCAAGTTTTTAAGTTTCAAGTACATTTTACATGCCACTTATATTTTGAACATAAAGCATTAAAACAAGGTATGCGTGGGGGGGGTCGTCTTTTCTAGCTTTGCATTTGATTGCTTTGAAATGGCATTCTGAAAATCTCCCCCTCCCCCAAGACTCTGGATTAAGGAGGAAGACTTCTAGGAAGCCAGGGTGCTGAAGACTGTCTTTTGAGAAAGTGAACTCATTGAGGGGAGAGGAGCTTCTGGTGACTAGCTAGGGCGATGGGAACAGGCGGGGCCTCAGCTGGGACAGCGACACTCCCTCACTCTCCTTTGCGCCAGGAGCGAGCAGGCTGCCAGCGGGAGGAGCCCGGGAGCTGAACCTGCCCAAGGGACACCGCGCACCGCCCAGATCTGGGCGCGCGGCACAGGGACGTGTCAACCTCCGTCCCCAGGGAGCCTGCAGCGCCTCTCAGAGGGCGGAGCAGCGGCCATTCCCGGCTCGTGCCAGGCTCCGGGGCGGCAGCCAGGTGCACACACAGAATCGGCCCCGCGAGTCCGCCCGCCTGCCCGCCGGCCCGGCTGCATCCTGGCCGCTGGAGGTGGGGAGAGATGGGAGGGGGGATGCTTTTAGGGGAGGAAGGACAGCCTCTCCTCGTGCCCAATCCTCTCTCACCCCTTGACCCTGACCGTACAAACGCAGATAAACCTGCCAAAGGGAGCCTGGAGGCTGGGGTGTGCCAGCAATGCCCCTGTACCCTTCTTGCCTTCATGGTACAGAGCTCGGGAAGTCAGGAAAAGGGGGTGTGGCTAGGGAAACTTTGGGCCCCTGAGCAGAAGGCTCTATGGAAAACGGCTTTTCTCTAAGGTCTTCTTGATGGCTTTCTGTTACATGGGCTTAGAGGACAGTGCGTCTCACCTTGCGGAGCTTCTCGGGGGAGGGTGGTGGGCAGGCAGTCTGGGAGAGGGAGGACGCCTTCTCCTCCCATCTATATCCCTCTTGCTGTCATTAGATCTTTGGAGCAGAGAAGGGGTGGTTTGACGATACTGATGCCAACTGCTCATTCTGGGAGGAAATGGCTAGGATTGCCCTTTTGTGGGGGCAATTACCCCAGTTACCATGTCATCTAAGACTTTTGCCCTTGTCCTTTGCCTTTGATAGTCATGACAGCCAAGAAGTATGGAGAGCATTTACCAGTGAATCTAATTGCAGAGGACCACGTAAGGGGTTAGGCAAGAAAGCCAAGTGCTTTAAGAGATTAATATTATTGTGGCTTTCCCTCTGACAAATTGCGGGGCCTTCATTTCCCCACCTCACTGAATGTTCCCGGGAGCCTGCTTTCTGCATGGGTAGTGAGGAAATGCAGTGCCAAAAAGGGTGAGGGGAATTTCCAGCTCAGCCTAGCCCTCAGTTTGCTAAGGGACTTTGCTTTAGAGGTGGAGAGTGAAAAACCCTTTCTTGCCTAAGCCTGGGTGGCAGGAAAAAGGAAGAGCTGGCTCCACAGCGGGGTGGCCAGCCACATCCCATGCATCCCCTTCCCCAGTGAAGCAAATCTCAGAAGTATGAAAAACCCCAGGTGGGATGACAAAGACATCATACTCTCTAGAGGAAGAGAATGTAAAGAAACAAAAACGGTAGCTGGAATGGGGCAGGGAGGGCACCCCGGAGGAGACACTAAAAATATTCCCAAAGAGGGCAAACTCAGAAAAGTCATACATTGAACAAGTTAGGAGAGTCACTTCTGAACTCACTGGCAGCCCAGGGCTGTAGCCGAGATGGCAAAGGGGGCAAAATGCGATCACAGGTGCTGTTGTTTGTGGTCAGGGTTAGTGGGGAGGAGGAGGAGGAGGACAAAACAGGAGGCTAAGGAAGCTAGGTGGGAAGGAAACAACGTCCTTCTCAGCCCCGCAGGAGACACCAGGCGAGGTGGGACCCAGAAAAGACCAGCCCCCCGCTCACCCCCTTCACCTCTCACTTCTGCCATTTCCCCAGTTCTCTCCCTGCTTGGTCTCTCATGCACCTGTCTACCTCTCCAGAGACCTAATTTAAGAAACTCAGTTGCTCTTTCAGCTTCAAATTTTCATCAGCCAGAGAAATTTAAAAGAGTGCAAAACTTGAAAACAAAACATAAATGTACTCTTTAAGAATGTTTTTAGCTTTTTTTGTTTTTTTAATCCACAAAAATCTGATCTCCTTCCAAGGCAGATGTACCAGCCTCAGTCGGCTGTGAACCCTGCAGTTTGCTGGCAGCATAGACATATCTTTGGCCTTATGAGGGCTCACCCCAGCATCACCCATAGCACCCTGTTTTTATTGTCGGTGTTCCCTTACATGTTCACACTCACTGGAAATGATCAATACAATTAGTTTTGCTTCTTTTGCCCCAGAACAAAGGGGATTTGTTGATGTGACCCGGTTGTACCGAATTGGACACATCATTTTCTAGCTGAACACTCAGCTTCATCCACTCCAGGACAGCTGAGGATCTGGGTGAGTAATTTTTCTGATGAAATGCACTATAGCTAGATTTACCTCCATAAGGCAATTTTTCTGGGCTTTTGCAGATCTCAAACATATGGAGGATTTGCCTAAAAAGCATCCCTTTTCTTCTACCTTCTCTATGCCTCTCTTCTGAAAATGCCCAGTACTTAGATCTAAAAGAACCACCCACCTGCCCCATAGCTGCCATCCAGATTCTGCCTAAGAAGGCACAAACATCTGTAATGAAAGAGACAGTTTCATCTTTTGGCCCTGAGCATTGATCCCTTAAGGCAAAGAAGGACTTACCCCCACCGCCTTGCTGTGGGTCTGTCACTCATGCCTTCCCCAGCCAGAGTGCAGCTCTCATTGCCTGCCCCGCTGCTCCCTGTGTGCTGGGAGTCAGATTACGGCCACTTGTCTGATTGGGTTTTTGGAGTGTTAGGGGTGGAAAGATTCTGCACCATGTGGCAATCGCTAAGTTATATTTGAACTTGAAGTAACTTTTCTGTACCTGATCACTGTAGACACAGGGCATTTCAGGAATGCAAAAACATTTACTTACATTATGTTTATTTTATTTAGCCAGTAATGTTTGAAAATGAGGATTTCCTCAAATCTTTATTTGAATTCTTCCTACCACAAAGAATTGTTCAGAATTTGTCTTGTTTGGTTATATGTTGTAGTTTAAATTGGGCAACTATTAGAAAATGAATTTGTATAATCCAGCAGTTGAGATGAATTGAGATAGAGACTTTGGTGCATTTATTTTTTAGCCAATGAATTCTGTTTGAAGTTTTTGATCTGAGAAGAAGCATTATAAGCACAATATATAACTGCAGCTCCATTTATAGCACAGGCAGCACTGATTTGGACAATAAAAATAAGGAAACACAGGAAATACAGGAAATAAGACTGCTCTAGGTGCTCACCTGTTATATTAATAATCTGGGGGAAAGAAGTAGCAAACTTAAAAAATATCAAAGTTGGATGGGGATGAAATTATGGGGAACTGTAGGTAAATTTAACCTCTTGAAACCTAGGGACAGGACTGATTTTATAATTTACTGGTCCCAGTGCAAAATGAATGCAGGACACCTTGGTAAAACATTTAAATTTCAAAATTGCGACAGCAGAGCATAAATAAAAGCTGGGTGCTTCTAAAGGCAGGACCTTGTGCAGCTGCACAGGCTACATGCTTATGAAGACGTCCCTGCCTAAGGAGTTTGGTGAACTCTAGAAGGTTTAACCATTAGCTACCTGGATCACCATCTCATTATTATTTTTTCTTTAAATAGACCATAGGTGCATGGGATTGGAATAATCAGAATTCCTGAGTTATAACACTCTGTCATCACTCATGCATGTATGGCCCTCTTATTTTCTAATAGTTAATTATAATGGCTTTTAAATAATGTAATGAACATCTATGAACCCACTACTCAAGTCGACAACTAGAACAATGATAATAACTCACATTATCTATGGACGCCTCCCTTTTCTCACTTTATATTTCAGATTGGATTTTTTTTTTCCAGAATGAAGTATGACAAGAAAGAAATACATAAGAGAGGAGAAAGACTGTTATACTTTTAAATCCCAGTTACAGTTTTTTGTTTTGTTTTCATTTGCGTACTTGAGACATGGGAATGGGTGAAGAACTCTCATTCGAAAGAGGAATTCAAAATTTGAGTGTGACTTTCAGAGGAGCACTTTATTACTGTTTCAAGCATTTTGAGTTAACCAAGATTGAATTTAGATTCTTAATAATATGGTTGTACACTGGTTATTGTACATCAGTGGTTTCTACCTTTAACAGGCTTCCTGAAAGTCAGAATAAATTGTGATGAGAGTGGCAGGGAGAATTGATGTGAATCCACAAAGAACACTTAAAACATTTCATATTGATTCTTAAAGCTGTTTACCATTTGGATTTTAGAATGAGATTTTAAAAAGGTGCAAAATGTTTGTTACAAATTGGAAAACTGACTTTCTAGGCAGATGTGCTAAGTGTCATTACTCTGACCCTAAGGCATTTGAGTCAGAGGTATTCTGAGGGCTGTGAAGCTAAGGCACAAGGCAGCCATGTTTAGGGGCTTCCTTGTGAATGAGTCCTGTGGGCAGATCCACAGGAATCCACAGAGTGGCGCTCCTTAGGGGTGCTGGTCTGGTCGGTGGGTGGACATTTTCTAGGTCCACTCTTCACAGGTTGTCCTAGGCTTATTAGCATTCTCTGCACAACCTCGGCAGTTGCAGTTACCATTTTACGATGTGCCAGCAAAAGTTGGTTACCACGGTTTCTCAGCCTCCTTCCCTGTTTTCTGGCTGCCTGATGCCTTGGCAGTGCTGTTCCTAAGGGATGACTGTTCCCATCAAGGAAGGGGCCACCCTCATTGGCACCAACCCCTACACTTATTAGTACTCTCAGCAGAGTAGCTTAAAATTGACTGGGGATTAACTCTTCACCTACCAGAGGTAGTTTTTCTTGTTAAGTATTGCTGATTATTCTTTTTGTACTTGAGCCGCTACTACTGATCGTCCTGTGATACTGTTAGCTGCAGGCAATAATCAGCTAGTTACCTGGATTTTCTTTGGACTAGGGGCAGACATTTCCCACAGGATTGTCTGTGGTCTTGTATGCAGAATGCGATAATGAAGGAAAGCAGCTATAATGTGCTTCTGGTGGTGGTGGGTCACCAAGAGGTGGGAAGCTCTGGTGAATACGAGTAATACCTTCTACACTGAAATGTTTTGATGTGGACCTGGATCCAAGTGACAGTTGGAATCTAATCCCCCCCACCCCCGCCACCTCCCGCCACTGGTATGTTTAAAAGGGTGCAATTCATTAAAAAATTGAATAACAATTTATTAATTAAATCTTACTGACTTTCTCATTGTATAGTGTTATGATCTTTTGGGGGAGGGTAGTTACATGGCACATTGATTTAAAATTGGTCTTTGCGCCAGACGACCCTATGAATCTTCAGTTCAATAGCCTTGTGAAGTTGCGGGTCAGTAACACATGAGGAACTAGAGAGAAGCATAAGTGAAAATGACAGGTACTTAGCAAACACTAGCTAATTGACACACTTTGTTTCTGAATTTTTAATCTACTATGCCATACTATTTTCCTTGGGTGCTGTTGTATATCTTTGGGATTTGTGGACTCCTTCTCCCATCCTTGCCCTCAGAACTTTTAATATTTCTTCATGTGTTCAGAGATTGAAAACTGAAACAAAAGCACTAAACATGCCAGCAATGCCTCAGTACCAGACGGGAAGTGTCTCCAGGCTGGTAAGGGCAGATTCAATCGCAACTCATAAATCTTACTTTGCTTTTCATGAATCTCAGCATCATGAATTCCCCCAGAGCACTTATATATCAGTATGTTCATTAAAAACAAACAAATAAACAGAACAACAACAGCAGCAGCAGCCGCAACCACTACCATCACGACGAAGGGCTTAATGGGGCTTTGTTCCTTTTTCAAGGAAGCTTTACCTTATGGTTATAATTCAGGATGGCTTCCAGAAATAGAGTTCACCACCGAAAGAGTGAAATAAAAATAATGGTCAAATACAGCAAGGAATCAGAGTGTTTAACTTAGCTTCCTGTTCCTTAGTGAGGTTCATGGGAGAAAACCTATCTTGGTTGTTGAACCTTTCAGAAACACCATAAATCTCTCTCTGTGCCCCCACGCCCAACAGATCCAGGCTTTCGTGTTTGGTGTAGCAGGCACATTTTTCTTGATTCAGATCCAGGCGGACTCTGCTTTGGTGGGGGAATTGTACTCTGCTGACATTTAAGGCAGGAATTCCCTGGGAAAATAGTCAAGAGATTCTTTTGGAGCTGCTGGAAATGCTCCAAAGGGTTTAGGGTTCCCCTCTCCAGGCAAATAGGGAGAGAGAACGGGAGGGAGGGAAAGAGAAAACAGAAGGACTTTATTGAGTGACTGTATTTCATCTGAAGCTGGTTACAAAAAACCAGAAATGTGGTTGGATGACTGGATACTTTTCTTACACCTTATCTCTTCCCCAGCTAATATGACAGCTCAGAGTCTGGTTGGGCATTTAAAAAAACAGCTCAGACATCCATAGTAGACAATCAGTTCTCCGGGAAGCAAAGGACTTTGGGATTTAATGGGTTGGACCAAAATGTTTGAAATGGTTAATAGTCTAAGTGTAGCCTATACTAGTAATTGTTTCAGAATTTAAATTAAATTTGAATATATTAAAAACTAAGCCAACATTTTGGTGACCACTGTCACTCAGTCACCACTGTCATCTACAGTGATCATTACAGAAGGGCTCAGAGTACCCGCATTTTTAACAGACTAACAGAGATGTTTCCAGCTTCAAGGACAGAAAAGGTGTTTAAAATTCTGTACACGTGGGGTATGACCAGCAGAGTAAGCCAAAAAACTAGGTGGTTAAAAAAAATGCTTTCAGAATAATGCTAGAAACAGAACACTTTTTAAAGGAGCAGAAGTGGCCATAATCTGTGACCACAAAAAGAAATGACTGATCTCAACAGTCAAGTTATTTAGGAATGGCCTTGGATGACCTTTCTAATAATTCAGATACTTTCTTTTCTTCCTTCCTAAATGATCATACATCCTTCTCTTTAACCTCTGTACTTTTTTTTTTTTCCGCATTCATACAATCAGGAAGGCACATCTGAAATTCAAAGGGCCTTAGAGGTGTCAAGTCTCGGCATTACTGGTTTTATCTTTCCTGAATGTTCTTATCTCTTGCTGCACTTTGGCCAATATTTTTGCTGCAGGGAGTATCCTGCGACCACACCTTGTCAGGTCCCACCTTGGAGCCAATTTAGGTGATTCTTTTATCCTCAATCCCTTTCGCTTCTCTCACTGCCACAGGATTTTCTGATTCTTCTCCAAACACTCCTCAGTATTTATCTCCTTCATGAAATCTGCTCTTCGCAAACTTGCTTGGTTCCAGTCACCTAAGAAACCCGTAACAACCGGAAGGCCTATGTGATACTCTGCAGTTACAACTAGGTAATATATTGACTCATTCACTGGTGTTTTGATGCTACCTTATCTCTCTTTTAAAATATAAACTGTAGGCCGGGCGCGGTGGCTCAAGCCTGTAATCCCAGCACTTTGGGAGGCCGAGACAGGCGGATCACGAGGTCAGGAAATCAAGACCATCCTGGCTAACATGGTGAAACCCCGTCTCTACTAAAAAATACAAAAAAACTAGCCGGGCGAGGTGGCGGGTGCCTCTAGTCCCAGCTACTCGGGAGGCTGAGGCAGGAGAATGGCGTAAACCCGAGAGGCGGAGCTTGCAGTGAGCTGAGATCCGGCCACTGCGCTCCAGCCTGGGCGACAGAGCCAGACTCCGTCTCAAAAAAAAAAAAATAAAATAAAATATAAACTGTAGTTACGGGAATATATGTCTTATAAAATTTCTTACTGTGTTGATGATGATGATGATGATGATGATGATGATAAAGTGATGGTAATGATTTTGTTGATAATACCATTGTGTAGTGGAAGGAGAAAGGTAAGAGTTGGCAGTCTTGACTCCATCATTTACCTTTTGTTGGCTGTAGACCCTTGACCTCTTTGAGCTCTGTTTTCGACATCTGAAATGGAATAGATGATTAACTGTTCTGTGTTTTTGCAAATTTATGGGAAATCTATGATGCCCTCTGTGATGGTTTGGTCTGTTTGACCCTTCTAAATCTCATGTTGAAATTTGATGCCCAGTGTTGGAGGTGGGGCCTGGTGGAAGGTGTTTGGGTCATTGGGGTGGATCCCTAATGAATGGCTTGGTGCCATTCTTGCAGGAGTAACTGAATTCTCACTTAGTTCCCATGAGAACTGGTTGTTGAAAAGAGCCTGGCATCCCTTCCTCCCTCTCTTACTTCCTCCTCTCACCATGTGGTCTTCCACATGCCAGCTCCGCTTCCCCCTCCGCCATGAGTGGAATCTTCCTGAAGCCCTCAGCAGAAGCAGATGCTGGTGCCATGCTCCTTATACAGCCTGCATGGCTGTGAGTCAAATAAACCTCTTTTCTTTTTGAATTGCCCAGCCTCAGTTACTTCTTTATAATAGTACAAAAATCGATCAAGGTGTCCTTCTTACCTCATTCTGGTTTGGGTCCAACTTTTGTATGCTTCCCTAATAGTTTTGGCTCCCAAATCCCATTGTAGAACTGTGTCTAGCATGCTGGAATCACTTGTTTTCTTTGACCTCCATCACTGGCCTGTGATGGCAATGGGAGTAGGGAACCCTCTCTTAGTCGTTGTACTAATTAATTAGTCACATTGTAAAGATTAAAAAGAATGATGGAGTAAACAAGTGAATATGGCTCAAATAAGGCAGTACCAGCAGGAATGCTTTGCAAACTTCATACATGTTAGTGTTAATAAATGTGAGTAAGGATGATGCTGAGGCTCATGATTTTAAAAAAGGCATTCAAGCCGGGTGTGGCAGTTCATACTTCGAATCCCAGTGCTTTGGGAGGTTGAGGCAGGAGTATCACTTCAGGCCAAGAGTTCAAGGCAGCCTGAGAAACATAGAGATACCAATGTCTTTACAAAAATTTTTTTTTAAATTAGGCATGATAGTATGCACCTGTGGTCCCAGCCACTGGGAGGCTGAGGTGGGAGGATCGCTTGAACACAAGAGTTTGGAGCTGCAGTGAGCTATGATGGCACCACTGCATTCCAATCTGGGTGACAGAGTGAGACACTGCTGCTAAAAAATAAACAAGTAAATAAAAAAGGCATTTGCTTATGAGTTAAGAAACTTAGTCATGTCAAACCTTGGAAAAAATCATACATTCTAAATCTTATTATCTAAATTACAGAAGGAAATAAAATATTTTCTAGCATAGGTAAGGATCCAGGTTAAAGGAAGCATATTGCTTTTAAAATAAGAAGTTAGGTAACTAACTGTAGAGTATTAATATTAATGATAAAATTTCATAAACTTCAAATGGGTATAGATAATTCCATGGCTACATTTTAGAGTTTAAGGCAGAAGTAATACATTTTGAAACATTACTTTGTCTTATGGATTAATAAAAAGTACCTTGCAAATTTTATTAAAAAATAAGCTGATTAGTATGTCATCTCCTCATTGGCTTATTAACTCTTTGTGGTTGATAATAAGTGACATTACTGAGTACTGCTGCGAGTAACACTATGGAGAATCAATAACTTGGTGAAATTATGGTTTCTAAAGTAAAGGTGCTCCTCAGTGTCACCTTGCAATCCTGTATGGGTTCAGAGTCATCTGTCTTTCTCATTCTCCAGTCAGAACCCTAGCTGAGACAGAAAATGATTCTGGCTTCCCTAAGCAAAGGAAAGTTTATTGAAAGTATATTAAGACTCACAGAATTGTGGGGAGGATGGAGAACCAGTTTGCAAGTGGCAACACCCCAGGTAGCTCTGGAAGCTGGAGGCAGGACCTGCACATCAGCTGCTGGGATGGATGGCCTTCCAGCCTTCCTCCTTTTCCAGCATTGCTGCCTTCAGAGGCAAAATCGCAGAAGTGATCGTTTGGTACTGGGTCAGGGAGAGAGATGACTTCCATAGAGGGAGAGAGTCATCAGGCATTATCCTCCTCCCACGGCCACACTCAGTGGGTGAGAAGTAATAATGATGGCAGCTCTTCTGTACAATCTCATTTAATCCTGAACACAACCCTTTGAAGGAGATACTATTGCTATCCTTGTTTACAGATAAGGAGACTGAGGCAGACAGAGATGACAGACTCTGCTTGAAGGTCACACTCTCAGTGTACAGTGAGGCTGGATTTGAACCATGGCAATCAGACTCCAGAGTTCTTGTTTTTTATCACTTTAGCATGCTGCCTCTTCAAGAGGACTCTGGGATGCAACTTGGCAGGCGGCTTGATACAGGCAGCTGAAAAATAGCAAATGCCCCTTGACACCATTCTTCCATCTGTCTCCCTTTACCCCAGTTCTGCATAGAACACATGCCTCATTCTTCACTGGGAAAGTAGAGGCCTTCCACCCAAGCACTCTGTCCACTGCTCTCTTTCATCTACAAACATGGCCTCTAAAATTTCTATAGCCAAAACAAAATTTTGTATTTTTTTCCCTTCAAATCAAATGCCATCTCCATTCATCCAGCTACCCCAAGCCAGAAAGTAGGGAGTCATTCCTGGCTTCTCCTCTCAATCCACACTCCCAATCAATCACAGGATTCGGTCACTCTTACCTCATAAATATCTCTTGCATTCATCTCTTCTTTTTTACCCCATTGTCACCTTCTTAGGTCAAAACTTAATGATTTACATTTGGATTATGAGACTCCTAGAGAGTCTCCCTCCCATAGCCCGGTACCCCTCTAACCAATCATCGCTGCAGGAATAAGCTTTCTTTCTTTCTTTTTTTTTTTAATATTTTTATTTTGATACGGAGTCTCACTCTGTCACCCAGGCTGGAGTGCAGCAGCGCGGTCTCGGCTCAACACAACCTCCATTTCCTGGGTTCAAGCAATTCTCCTGCCTCAGTTTCCTGAGTAGCTGGGATTACAGGCATGCGCCACAATGCCCAGCTATTTTTTTGTATATGTGTATTTTTAGTAGAGATAAGAGTTTCGCCATGTTGGCCAGGCTCATCTTAAACTCCTGGTCTCAAGCGATCCGCCTGCCCCAGCCTCCCAAACTGTTGGAGAGTAAGCTTTCTAACACACAACTGAAACTGATTTTGCGACTCTCTGGCTTAAAATCCTTCAAAGGTGCTGCTTGTGTTCCAGATAGATTTCAAACTGCTGACCCTCGCTGTTTGATCATTGGCTGCAGGTTCTCCCCCACTTGGCTCCCACCATCCTGACACCCACTTTTCTTTCTAGTTACATAGGACTGTGTTAGTCAGCTCAGGCTGCCATAACAGTGTACCATAGACTGGGTGGCTTGAACAACAGACATTTATTTTCTCACAGCAGACTGGAGATCAAGGGTAATTTGGTGACTTTGGTTTTTCCTGGGGCCTCTCCTTGCTTGCAGAGAGTGCCTTTTTGCCATGCCCTCACGTGTCCTTTTCTCTGTGTGTGCACATCCCTGGTATCTGTTTGTCCTGATGAGTTCTTCTTGACATCTGAACTTGGAGGAGGACATAATTCAGTGCATAGCAGGGACTTGTACAACAGAAGTCCTTGGGCTTCTTACACTTTCTTTCTTCCCTTCCCTGACTAGGTAGTTATATCTCATCCTTTAAAATTCAACTTATATTTCACTTTTTCTGTAAAACCTTCCCTGTTCCTCTAATTTTATTTAGATGTCATTTCTCTTTTCTTCCCCCACAACACCCTTCCAAAATAGCTTCATACCTCCCTATTTCCAAGCATATGAATATCAGATCTCCTTCATGTTGCTCCCAAAAGACATGAGTTGCCCCAGTAAGGAGGTATAAGAATCAAAGGCCTTTTTCACCAGTAATGGATGACTCATTAGGAATTGTACACAGGGATGCTTTAGTTATAATTACATATAGGGTTGTGTTACAATTACACTGCTCCATAATTAATGGTTATACTTTGGTCTTCCTTGAAAATAGAATAAGTTTGTAGAAAAATTGGCTAATTTCAGAATCATTTGATAAAAGATTTTAACAAACACAGAATCCTATACGTGTAACTGGTTAGAGTAAAAAAAATAAATTTTTATTTCCAATGGGGGAGACTTCTTGAGAAACAATTTAATAAACCAGTAAAGTACTGACATAATGAGCTATGATTTGTATTGATATCTGAGAGTGAATGGTACAATAGAACATTGTAACTAAGTCTGAATGGTTTCAGAAACATACTCAGTATATACTTTACGTTTTTGTTGTAATCATTTTTTTGTGCACAGTCTTTGTAACCAACCAAAGGGGCGTATGAAGGTCACCTTATAAGCTTTCAAGAGCAATGTGATTCTTATTTCTTTTTATTGCTAATAATTTCACTTTAAAGATGAGGAATTGTTGTGTGGAATAAATGAAAGAACTCTATAGTGCCTTGGTAGTATCAAAACTATACCCTTCGAAAGCATATTACATTAGAGATCTCACAGAATAAGTATAAAACTTCATATTACCCTTTCCATACTGCACAACATTTTGAGTAAAGAAAGTGCGGCCCCAAGTGCCTTGTGGCTCGTGAAATGTTAGGCAGGCCAAAAGAAATTGCTAGAACCAGAACTCATGAATACCTCAAGGCCTCAGCCTCAGCTGAAATCATTAGGTTCCACTACAGCTGAATATGGGAATATAGTTCCTCAGACACTCCTAAGTATTATGTCATCCCAGAAACCTTTAATTTTGGTGAAAGAAGAACAAGTGCTTCCATAATTGAAAAGATTAGAGTTCTAATGGTTAGTTGTCTGTCAAAATTACATAGTAGTAGAAGACATGAACTATTCCCAGAGTTTGGGTTCTGAAGATTTAGCTCTAACTATTGTAATTTGTTCACTCCGACAAGGAAGCTGAACTTTGATTTTTTGGTTGCATCACATCCTCACTACGTAATACACTGAGTCAACAGGCCATATTGTATCCTTTAAAAGAGAAAGTGAAAACAGATCCATTTAACCATTTTCCCAGTAAAATTGTTTGCTCTCTGAAGCTAAAGATGGCAAGGTGGTCACCTTCAGTGAGCACCTCAATCTTGATGGAGGTGTGTGTACTGTGTACAATTCCTAGTGTGTTGTCCATCTAGTAGAGTTAGATTTCAAAATCAACAGCAGTAGCAGAATTGAATAACTGAACATTTATAAAATTAGAAGATAAAGAGTGGACTAAGCAACTAATAAAGTATTTAGGATACTTTAAAACATCTAGAAATAAATTAAACATTCAGCCTGTTACCTATGGCAAAACATTAAAATTCTTGAAATGTTGGGAGTGGACAGGCAGGTGTTTGAGATATCATTCTTTCTATTTCTGTATGGTTGAGATATTAAATAAATAAGAAATTAAATACATATCATAAATGCTGGTTGATATTATTATGCTCAGTGTTCCGCCCAGCTGCTTCAGCGGGGTCATGCTCTCTGAAGATTTGTCCACGATTCAGGAATACTCACCCCAACCTGGGGCTTCGATGCTACTCCATCTTCCCTTTGCGTGGCTCTGATAGGTACCCTGGAACCACTCCACTGGCTGCTCAGACTCCTGGTGTACCCTGTACTTTCTTCTTATGTTTAACCAGTGATTTCAACTCCTACATCACAATGAAAAGAAACCTCCAAAGGGAAGTCCTTCAAATTTCTGCCACCGAATCTAAAAATGTCTCCACATTTGTCTCATCCCCTCCCCCTTCTGTTTCTTACTGGAGAAATATCCCTCCCTTGTCTCAGATGAATTTCTCCACTTCTGTTCTGGATCCCACCCTCTCTTACCTCCTCTAGTACCATTCTCTAATCCAGCAGTCCTCAAATTGAGCTATATATGTTGACACCATACTAGGAACAGAAACAGAAAAATTTTAAAAATGTGTTATAATTTTCTGAAAATATCAAGAATAAACCCAATATATGGTAACTAAATTGAATTTTTATTTATTTATTTGTTTATGTTTCTGAGACAGAGTCTTGCTCCATTGCCCAGGCTGGAGTGCAGGGGTGCCTCATAGCTCACTGCAGTCTTGAACTCCTGGACTCAAGTGATCCTCCTACCCCAGCCTCCTGAGTAGCTGGGACTGCAGGCATGCACCACTATGCTAAGCTAATTTGCAAACATTTTTTGTTGAGACGGGGGTCTTGCTATGTTGCCAGGCTGGTGTTGAACTTCCTGTTTCAAGTGATCCTCTTGCCCCAGCCTCCCAAAGTGCTGGGACTATAGGTGTGAGTCACCTTATTTTATAAGTCACATTTATTTCATAAATAAAAATAAATGTAATTTTCAAAACAAAAACAATTAGTGGAAAGAGTATTGTTTTATATTTTTTCAAATCAATTTAAGTGTGATTTAGTAGAAATCACCTGGATTTCTGTATACAGTCTATTGTGAAATAATTATTTAGGTGAAGTATGAGAAGAGAGTCCTACCTCATGCATATATGTAGTTGGAAAAGGGAGGACTCTTTTAACAATCTATTCAGATAATTGTGGATATTTTTCTTTAATACTATACCAAAACTCAACAAGTGGTACTTTCTTAAAGGCTAGTTGCAATGTGGAACCTGAAAGCACATTAATGAATTTTTCATACCTTGTTACTTTAAAATCCACTAATCTATTAAACTTGGAACTAGTTTTTTACTAAGGCATGATTTTAACAGTATCCATGGTCTTTTGAAAAATATTGGTTCACTGAGTTGTGCAGACCATCCAAATGTTGGCATATTTTATTTTATAACATAAAAATATCATATTCATTAATATGACCAATGACATCAGAGCATTTAAGTGTTGACAGTTGTCAAACTTATGAGGCTGATACAAATTTTCCAAAATTATAATTTTTGCTTAAAAGTTCAAATATTAATATTGGAAACAAATTCCATCAGTTTTTCTTGAGAAGACAGGCTCATTTTGCTTATTTCAAGAAAATATCTTCCAAACATTCAATTTGAATAGCCATGGTTTGTTAGCCATCCTTTGAAGTAAAAATAGTATTTCATGAAGAAAGGGGTTAGTTCAGCACACAACTCTATAGACCCGAAAAAAGCCATCACACTTGGTCTACAGAAGTGCTTTGTATGCACTTTCCATTTTGCCACATAGAATGTTAAAAAGATATGGACTGTGGATCAAGATTTAGTAAGATTAAAATTTGTGTACATCACCGAGAACTTTCTTAAATGAAACTAGTGTTGATCTTACTGTGTGTGTGGTGGTGAAGAGGATAATGACAGCCATGATGGTGTGATGGCTCTACCTTGATTCATGCCATGGGGCCAGCAGTTTTATCCATTGCTATGGTTTGATTGTGCCCCCCCCCCCAAATTCATGTGCTGGAAACTTAATCCCCATTGCAACAGTGTGGAAAAGTGGAGCCTTTAAGAGGAGATTAGGTCATGAGGGCAGAAAATAAAATGAATTAATGACAACATCGAGAGAGTGGGTGAGTTACTGTGGGAGTGGATTCCTGATAAAAGGATGAGTTTGACTCCGTTCCTCTTGCTCTCTCTTGTGTTTTCTTACTCTTCAGTCTTCCTCCATGGGATGACATAACAAAAGGGCCCTTGGCAGATGCAAGCCCCTTGCTCTTGGACTTCCCAGCCTCCAGAACTGTAAGAAAAAAAAAATCTCTTCTTTATAAATTACCCAGTCTCAGATGTTCTATTATAGCAGCACAAAATGGACTAATATACCCACCATTGCTTTTGCACTGATAATACAAAAGCCACATGGTGAAAAAGGCAAATGCCATCTTATTATTATTATTATGAAAACAGTTTTGATCTCTCAGTCTCCCTGAAAAGGTTTTTGGGACCCCTAGGGGTATGTAGGCCACCCTTTGAGACCCACTGATCTAATTGATTGTCTCCTTTTTTTTGTATCTTAATTCTCTAATTCATATTGTGTCTGTATCTTTTAAGCATGCTGATGTGTCTCCCAACTTAGAAAAAAACTTTAAAAGTAACTCCAAGTTACCCACCAAAGACCATTAAATCTATTTTCCCTTTACAGCCAAATGTCTTTAAAGAATCATCTCCACTTATTGTCTCTGCTTTTCCCATCTTCCATGCTTTCACACCCGTTCCAATCTCATTTCTGCCCTTATCTGTTTCTGTAAACTGCTCTTTTTAGGTTCCAAGGGCCTTTCCTGCCATGTGACTCAAGGAGACATGCTCCAGTCCTTACCTTCCTTGACCCTTCTGCAGCATCTGACCTCTCTGACCACTTTGTTCATCACAACCTGTGCCATAAATTCGGCTAAGTGCTTTAAATGAAATAGCTCATTTAATCCTCACAGTAACTTGGTGATATAGCTAGGATTGTTATTCCATCTCATAATTTAGAAAACTGAGAAAACTGCCCAAGTCATACAGGTCACAAGTAAAAGTATAGAGTCTCAAAGTCAGCTGTCCATGACCCCAAATTCAGAGGCCTTAACCACAATATACCCCTTTTTGGAAACATTCACTTCCCTTTCCCACAGTACCACTCTCCAGGTTTATTTTCCTTCCTCTCTAGGTCTTTGCATGTGAAAAAAAAAATACACTTGTTCCACATTCTTGCTTTGCTTATAGCAAAAGTCCTGGGAAAGGTTACTTAACTGGCCATGGTGAAGTAATGGGCACACCCAACCCCTGCCTTTGCCATGCTGGGGAATGCGTGGTTCATACCCTTTAGCTCTGGAAGGCACCCCCAAGCCTGTACCCAAGGGACTTGCTGAAGCCAAAGAATAATTGGATGTTACTTCATTCAGAATTGATAAATAGTCACTAGGATTTATTATTTTCTTTCTTCTTTTTTTTTCACTGACTCCTACTCATATTTTAAGACTCGACTTAGATACTGCTCTTTCCCAGAAGCCTTCCTGACTTCCAAATCCAGATTAGCTGTGCCCCTTGGTGCCCTGAGCTTCCTCCCTTGTGGTATTGTCTTATAGTGCATTGAAGTTGCTGGCTTACATTTCTTCATTGAGTTCTAGCTTTGAGATGGTGAGATTGTGTCTGAGTTTCACCTTACACTCCCAGAATCTGGTACAGGACCTGGAATATGGTTGCCCCTTAATATTTGATGAATAAATAAATATGCTGGGTGTGAGGAACAAATGGGACCTTCCTGAGATATGTATCTGGAAGTGGTTAATGGGGAAAGGTGCTCTCAAGAGTGGTCTAAAGATTTTAGAATTGTTTTCACAGAAATAGTGTTTGAAGTTATTGGAATGAATTAGACACTGTGGGAGAAAGAAGAAAAAAATGTCTCGGGGAATGGGAAAATAAGAGCCTATGATGGACCCTCAAAAACACACGGGTTAGAGTTGAAATTAATGTGGCTGCAATGCCATGGAAACAAAATGAGGGAAGTTCATAAAATAGGGATACCCTGGGGTCCAACAATTGCAAACACATTAAAGGGAATAAAAATTTTTTAAATGCCATGTGATTTTGAAACAGTTCTGTGGTTTTAAAAAGAACTGTTGCAGTTGAATAAAGATAAAAATCAGGGAGTGAGGAGAAAGTGGATAGTGAAGAAATCGAGGTTGAAGGTGAAGCATAATACATAGCTCGGTGGTTCTCAACCAGGTAGGCACATCAGTTCACCTGCACAGATGTACAAATCACTAACCCTGGCACCATTTGCAGTTTTCTCATTCAGTAGATCTGGAATGGGGCCTGGGATTCTGTAATTTCGAAAAACATTATGAGTGATTGAACCTCTGGCTGAAAAATCTTTAGTGTACGTCCGTCACTTTATTAGTTTGGCTGGTGCAGTAATGAAGGAAGTAAGGTTAGGGGAAGTGTTAAGGGCTGAATTGCATTCCCCTCAGATTTATATGTTGAAGTCCTAACCCCTAATGTGACTGTATTTACTTAAATAAATAATGAGGATTAAAGGACATCATACAGGTGGGGCCCTAATCCAAAATTGCTGGTGTCCTTATAGGAAGAGGAAGAGACACTGGAGTATTCTCTCTCTCCTCTTCTCTCTCTCGCTCTCTCTCTCTCTCTCTCTTCGGTCTCTCTCTCTCTCTCTCTCTCTCGTTTCTCCTGAGTATTCTCTCTCTCCTCTCTCATCTCTCTCCTCTCCTCTTTCTTTCTCTTTCTCTTTCTCTCTTTCTCCACACTGAGAAAACAACCATCCACAAGCTAGGAGGAGAGGTCTCACCAGAAATAAATCCTGCTGGTATAAATAGCTGTTGTTTACACCACCCTGTTTTAGTGAGTTTGACTAAAAATAAGGGAGAGGCCTTTATTTCTAGGATATTGGAATCTAGTATTCTAGTTATTTCTAGGATACCGGAATCTAGTATCCTAGTTATTTCTCGGATACTGGAATCAAGTTAGAGAGAGAGAATGAGCCAATAGCAGTGGATAGGAAAAAACCAAAATGATTGAATAGAAAGGTACAGCTGAGAAAGCCAGAATCTAGAAAATATGAGAACTGGGATTACAGAGAAGTCAGCCTTGGAGAACCACATTATAGCGTTTCTGTATATTTTTCATTTGGTCCTCCTAATGGCTCTGAGATAAGCAGATGAGGAAAATTGATTTCATAGGGGCCAGATTTGTACAGTTGTGAACTGGAAGACCTAGGATGAGGAGCGTGTTTGAATTAACTTTTCCTGATGAGCTTTCCTTCCACAGCATTTCCCAAACTACTTTCATTTCTGTGCCACCTTCACCATGTCTGCCGTATTGAAGTCAGCTCCTTACTATTATTTTTTGTGTGTGTATGTATATGTACACATGTGTGTGTGTATCAACACACATATTCGACTCAGATTTTTACTTAGCATCAGCCTATGCAACAATACCACAGGTTTGACATGCTAGTTATATTTTTAAAATGCGTATTAAATTCAATATATATGCTTTCAGGAAAATCCATTCTGTGCATCACCTAAGGGCATCTTGCATACCATCAGTGGCCCATATGCTGCCTCCATGATGAGGAATGACACTGTTTTTGAGAAAGGAGGAAAGAAAACGAGGATTCAGGAAGAAATGCCTTATATTAAGATGGGGATGAAGATTTGTGTGCATCTTATTTGAAGGTGGTTAAAGGTGGTTAGCCCCTCAGGCAATACAGATCAAGGAATGTTGGACAGGGCATCACAGAAATCATTAGAGAATTAATTACTTCAGAATAGAGGTTTTACATTTTTCAAGTGGTGACTTGGGCTCTGCTGTCCGTTGGTACGTCCCCTGCAGAGCAGCGAAGGATGAAGGTAGCAGCAGTCCTAGCCTTAGACCTAGGCACTGGGGACCCCTGCCCTGGGTTCCTGTTTGAGGATGCTCTGTTCCTTCCCAGGATACACCACCTTCCTTCTTGGGCACACCCACACTCTCCATAACTGGGACTCCGGAATTCTCTGATCTCAGAGCCTGGGCCTGTCTCTTCTTTCACATCCCTCTTCCCACCTGAACTACATTGCTCTGTCTCAACCTTAGGTCCCAGTGATAGCCAATAGACAGCTGGTGGCCAATAGTTAGCAGGTGTGTGTGCGTGTGGACCTCGGACTGAAGTGTCCACACACATATGCTAGGCTCCTTGTGCTGCAGAGTAAAGCCATGGGTGGGAAGAAAAGGGATGCAAATATTAGGAAAGAACTTGATTACCACAGACTCAGAGAACTGAGCAAAAGAGAGAGAAGCAATTCCCAGGGAACAGGAGAGACAGTTCAAAGAGAACATGCCCTGCAAGTTCCATCCTCTGCACATTCTTCCCACTTTGTAGTAGGAATTAGAATTATCCACAGCTGTGCAAATATTGTGAGGAAGACTTTGTTTAAAACGGGGGCTGGATGTGGTGGGTCACACCTGTAATCCCAGCACTTTGGAAGCCCAAGGCAGGAGGATCCCTTGAGCTCAGGAGTTTGATACCTCATCTCTACTGAAAAAAAGAAAAAAAATTAACTGGTTGTGGTAGTGTACGCCTGTAGTCGCAGCTTCTCTGAGGTGGAAAAATCCATTGAGCCCAGGAGTTTGAGGCTACAATGAGCTATGATGACACCACTCCTCTCCAGCCTGGGTGGCAGAGCAAGACTCTGTTTCATAAAATAAAAATTAAATAATAAATAAATAAATAAATAAATAAATAAATAAATAAAATGAGAACCTTTAGCAAGCAGATCAAGAGACAGAGTGCTGTGTGCAGTTAGTACCAAAGACTAGATTCATAGAATCCTCACTGTGACCATTTTGATACAGACTGAATTGGAACAGGACGATGTAGAACACAGGAAGAACAGCAACAGGAGTGGAAACAAGACAACAAAGAGGCCCAGCATGAGTTGTGCACAGAAATGTTCCCTTACTTGCACTGGGCTAAGATTTTCACCAATTCTTTAGGAAAAAAGGAAATGGAAGTTAGCATTGAAATGACACCAAGTGTTGTTGGTTTTGGTCTCAATCAGATACGTATGTATTGAACAAACTATCTTTCATGTATTAAGGAAGGCACTGGTGTTAATAAAGTAGCATGAAAATAAATTCCTGCAGGAATCAGGTGGGAGAGAGATTACAGGTGGAGAAGATTTAACATAGAGACTTGGAGTAATTTGTTTGGAAAATGTGCTATGGAAGGCACATAACATAAATAATAAGGTTTTGGTCAGCTAGCAGTACATTTGAAGCTAGCATGAATTTGTAGGGTGGTCATCAAGATTCTACAGTTTTCCTTAATAAGGCTCTATGGTTGGGAGGAGGAGCAGGATGAACGGGTGGAGGGAACTGGGTCAAGCTTGGCACAGTACTGACTTAAATATTGAAGTGGCTGACCATGCTGCCTGGGCTAATTATCATCATCATAATCACTCACAATTTTTTTTTTTTGAGCTCTTACTATATGCCAGTTTCTGTTCTTAAGTCTTTAAATGGATCATCTCTGGGCTGGGCAGGAGGCATGTGATTATAAGAGAGCCAGCAAGCTGTGTAAGATGGAAAGGCAGGCAGAGTCATTCCAAAGCTTAGCAAAGGTTCTAGAAATTTGTATTCAACTGCTTCAGTGTATACTGGACAGGGATGAAGTTCAGTATGAGAAATTCAGCTTTAAAGATTTGACAGTTCCAAAATTAATATTGTTATAATGTCCATACTACCCAAAATGATCTATTGATTTAACGAAATCCTTATCAAAATTTCAGTGACATTTTTCCTAGAAATAAAAAAAAAATTGTAAAATTTGCACGGAACTACAGAAAACTCTGAATAGCCAAAGTAATCTTACGCAAAAAAGAACAAAGCTGGAGGCATCACATTACCTGACTTGATAATATACTACAAAGCTATAGTAATCAAAGCAGCATAGTACTGGCATAAAAATAGATGTACAGACTAATGGAACAGACAGGAGGGCACAGAAATAAATCCACATATTACAATCCATAGTTTTTGGACAAAGATGCCAAGATGGACACATTGAAGAAGTTGAATACAAATTTCTAGGACATTTACCAAGCGTTGGAATCACTCTGCCTGCTTTACCATATCTCGGGGGGTGTCAACCCCACTGCGATGTGGATCATAATACCTAGCAGGGAGAGGGGGATGCTATTACTCCCCATATGGCAGGGGGTATCCATCCCCCTGCGATGTGGATCATAATACCCAGTGGCGGGGAGAGGGGAATATTACTCCCCATATGGCGGGGGGTGTCCAGCCTCCTGTGATGTGGATTGTAATTACCAGGAGGAGAGACGGGGGTGAAATTACTCCCAATATTGCGGGGGTATCCACCCTCCTGCGATGTGGATCGTAATACCCAGGGGCAAAGAGGGGGGTGGTATTACTCCCCGTATCGTGGTGGGTGTCTACCCCTCTGCAATGTGGACCGTAATACCCAGTGAGGGAGAGGGGGTGATATTTCTCCCCATATGTTGGAGGGTGTCCACCCCACTGTGATGTAGGCCCTAATACCCAGAGAGGGGGAAGGGGTGATATTACTCCCCATATCGTGAGAGGTGTCCACCCTCCTTCTATATGGGGAGTAATATCATCCTCTCCCATCCTGGAGAGTAGGAACAATTTCACAGGGTGTGTGTACACAGCCTGCGATGTTGAAAGTAATGTCATCCTCGCCCCCTCTGGATATTAGGAACAATATCACCAAAGGAGTGTACACTTTTTGTGATATTCCGAGTAATATCATCCTGTGATTCCCTGAATATTAGGAGACATATCACAGGGTGGGTGTACATCCACTGTTGTATTGAGAGTAATATCCTTCTGTAACCCCTGGAAATTATGATCAATATCACAGGGGTGCGCAGCCATTGCGATGGCAGAAGTAATATCATGCTCTCCCTCACTAGTTATTAGGAACAATATCACAGGGGGGTGTACACCTTCTGCGGTATTGGGAGTAATATCATCATCTCTTCCTTTAGATATTAGATACAATATCGGGGGGGTGTACACCCCTTGCACTTTTGGAAGTAATATTCTCTTCTAGATTTTACGAATAATATCACAAAAGCAGTGTACATCCCTTGTTATATTGGGAGTAATAGCATCTTCTTTCAACCTGGATACTGAGAACAATATTACATGGGGGTGTACATCCCTTCAATATTCGTAGCAACACTGACTTCTCCCCTCCTGGATATAAGAAACCATATCACAGGCGGGGTATACACCCCTTCTTGTTATGGGAGTAACAACCTGGATATTGTAATAGCATCTTCTTTCAACCTGGATATTGAGAAGTATATCACATGGTGAATGTCCATGCCTTCAATATTGGTAGTAATACTAATTTCTTCCCTCCTGAATATAAGAAACAGTATCACAGGTGTAGTGTACACCCCTTGCAATATTAGGAGTGACATCACCTGTCCCCATGTGGTTATAAGGGACAAAATGACAGGGTGGGTGTACGCTTCCTACATTATTGGGAATAATATCATCCACAAAGCCCCTGGATAGCAGGAACCATATGACAGAAGGGGTGTACAGCTCCTGCGATACTGGGAGTAATATCAGCCTCTTCCCCGCTGCATATTAGGAACAATATATAGGGGGGCTTTACACCCCTGCGATATTGGGAGTAATACTATTCTCTTTTCCTTGTACATTAGGAACTATATCACAGGGGGGCTGTTCACCTCCTGTGATATTGGGATTAATGTTATCCTCTTCCCCACTGAGTATTAGGAACAATATCACAGAAGGGTGTACACCCCCTGCAATAAGGCCAGTAATATCATCGGCTCCTTCCATGAATATTAGGAACAATTTCACAAGATGTGTACACCCCCTGTGCTATTGGGAGTAATATTATCCTCACTTCCCCTGGATATTAGAAATAATATCATGGGGGGGTGTACACTACCTGCGATATTGAGAGTAATATTATGTTCTACCCCCATGGATATTGAGAACAATATCACAAGGGCGGTGTACACCCTCTGCGATACTAGGAGTAATATCATCCTCACTCTCGCTAGATGTTAGGTGGAGTGTACACCCCACCCCCTGTGATACTGGGGGTAATATCCTCTTTTAACCTGGATATTAGGAACAATATCACAGGGGGCGTGTACACTTCCTTCGATACTGGGAGTAATATCATCCTCTCTCCCCATAAATAGTGGGAAAATTATCAAAGAAAGTGTGTACATCACTTGCGATGTTGAGAGAAATACAATCCTCCCTTCACCTGGATATTAGAAATAATATCATGGGGGGGGGTGTACACCACCTGTGATATTGGGAGTAATATTATTTTCTACCCCATGGATATTGAGAACAATATCACAAGGGCGGTGTACACCGTCTGCGATAATGGGAGTGATATCATCCTCAATCCCACTAGATATTAGGAACAATACCACAGGCGGATTATACACCCTCTGCAACATTGGGAGTAATATCATCCTTTCCCCGCTGGATATTAGGAACAATATCTCATGGGAGGTGTACAGCCCATTCCATTTTGGGAGTAGTATCAATTTCTTAATTGCTGCAAATAAGAAACAATATAACAGGGGTGGTGTACACACCCTGTGATATTACCAGTAATATAGACTCCCCCCGCCGCAGGATATTAGGAACGATATTAGGGGTGTATACAGCAATATTGGGATTAATATCATGCTCTCCCCCGTGGATATTAGGAACAATATGAAAGACAGGGTGTCCACCCCTTGCGATATTGACAGTAATATCATCCTCTCCCTCCCTGGATTTGAAGAACAATACCACAGAGTTGGTGTACATGCACTGCGATGCTGGAAGTAATGTCATCCTCTTCCCCCTGGATATTAAAAACAATATCACAGGGGTGGTGTACACCCCCTGCGATATGGCCAGTAATATCATCATCTCCCCCACTGGATATTAGGAACAATATCACAGGGGTGTGTACACCTCCTGCACTACTGGGAGTAATATCATTCTGTCTTCTTCTGGATATTAGGAATAATTTCACAGGTGGGGTGTTCAACTCCTGCGATATTGGCAGTGATATCATCCTCTCCCAACCTGGATATTCAAAACAAAATAACAGGGGCTGTATACCCCCTGCGATATTGGTAGTAATATCATTCTCTCCCCCACTTGATATTACTAAACAATATCCCAAGAAGGGTATACACCCTCTGAGATATTGAGAGTATTATCATCCTCTCCCCAACTAAATATAAGGAACAATTTTGGAGTGGTGTATACACCCACTACGACATTGGGGGTAATATCCTTTCCCTCCCTGGATATTAGAAACAATATTAAAGGGATTGTGTACACCCCCTGTGATATTGGGAGTAATATCATTCTAATCCCCCCGGGATAGTAGGAACAATATTATGGAGGGGGTGTACACCCTCTGCCATATTGTGAGTCCTATCATTTCTCTTCCCCTGGATATTAGGGACAATATCACAGGGGGCGTGTCCCCTGTGATACTGAAATTAATATCATCCTCTCCCCCACTGAATATTAAAAACAATCTCACAGGGGTGTTGTCCACCCCTGTGATATGGACAGTAATATCATCGTCTCCCCCCCTAAATATTAAGAACAGTATCACAAGAGGGGTGTATAACCCCCTGTGATATTGGGAGTAATATCATCCTCTCTACCTTTGGATATTAGGAACAATATCCCAGGGGGAGAGTACAACCTCTTCGATATCTGGAGTAATAACATCCCTTCCTTTCCAGACATTAAGAACAATATCACTGGGTGGGTGTACAGCCCTTACGATATTGGGAGTAATATCCTCTCCCCCTCTCGATATTAGGAGCAATATCCCAAGATGGGTATATATCCCCTGCGATATTGGGAGTAATATTATCGTCTGCCAACGTGGATATTGGGAATAATGTCACGGGGAGGGTGTACACCTTCTTCCATGTTGGAAGTAATATCATCCTCTCCCCCCGGATTGTAGGAAAATTATCGAAAGGGTTTTACCACTTGTGCGATATTGGGAGTAATATTAACCTCTCTCCACCTAGATATTAGGAACTATATCACAGGAGGCTGTACACTTCTTGCAATATTGGGAGTAATATCATCCTCTCCCATCGTGGATATTAAGAACAGTATCACAGGGGAGGTGTACACCCCCTGCGATATTGACAGTAATATTATGCTCTCCCCTTCTGGATATTAGGAATAATATCACAGGAGGTGTGTACAATGCCTGCGATATTAGGAGTAATGCCATCTTTTCCCCCTGAATATAAGAAACAATATCACAAGAAGATGCACACCCCCTGATATATTGGGAGTAATATCATTCTCTCCCACTCTGGACATTCAGAACAATATAACAGGGGTGGGGGAGGAGAGTATACCCCTGCTATGATATTGGGAGTAATATCTTCCTCTCCACCGCTGGCTATTAGGAACAATGTCACAGCAGGGGTGTACACCCCCTGGTATATTATGAGTAATATCATCCTCTCCATCCCTGGATATTAGGAACAATATCACTAACGAGTGTACACCTCCTGTGATACTGAGACTAATATCATCTTCTTGCCCCCTGGATATTAGGAATAATATCACAGGGGTGGTGTACACCTCCTGCGAATTTGGGAGAAATATCATCCTCTCCACCTTTGGATATTAGAGACAATATCACAGAAGGGGTCTACACCCCCTGCAATATTGGGAGTAATATCCTCGTCTCCCCCCCTGGATATTAGGAACAATATCACAGAAGGGACGTACACTCACTGCGATATTTTGAGTAATGTCATCCTCTACCCCCTGGCTACTAGGAACAACACAGGTGGTGTATGCCCTCTGTGATATTGGGAGTTATATCGTCGTCTCCCCCTGATATCAGGAATAATAATATTTATTAATGTTAATAATTAAAATTAATGTCCATTATTAATATTAATAAAATGACACTAATTAATATTAATCACTGATATTAGTAATTAAAGTGATCTCAATAAAATTAATGTTAATTATTAATATAAATAATAACAATTAATATTAATAATCACTATCGATAATAGCAATAGTAAATAAAATATCAGCAATTAATATTGATTAATAACAAATATTAATATTAACATTAATAATTAATACAATTGTGTTAGAAATCAGTATCAGTTACTATTAATAATTAATATCAATAACAATATTAATAATAATAAATACTTGCTATTAATTAATATTAATAATTAATAATAATTAATATTTAATGATTAATAATGATATCACTATTATCACTTCTAATACCTCACGGGGTCTACATCCAACTGTGATATTGTTCCTAATAGGGAGGGAGAGCATGATATTAGTTTCAATATTGCAGTAGGTGTACACCCACCCTGTGATGCTGATTCTAATATCCATGGGTCAGAGCATGACATTACTCCCAATAGAGCAGGGGGTGTACAGCCACCCAGTGATATTGCTCCTAATATTCACAAAAGAAGAGAATGATATTACTTCCAATATCGCAGGGAGCGTACACCTCTTCTGTGATATTGTTCCTAGTATCCGGAGGGGAGAGGGTGATAATACTTCTAGTATCGTAGGATGTGTACACCCACCCTGTGATATTGTTCCTAATATCCAGGAAGGGAGAGGATGATATTACTCCTCACATAGCAGGAGGTGTACACCCACCCTGGGATATTGTTCCTAATGTCCATGGAGGAGAGAGGCTGATATTACTCCCCATACTGCAGGGAGTGTACATCCACCCTGTGATACTGTTCTTAATATTCAAAGGCCGAGAGGTTGATATAATTCCCAATATCGCAGAAAGTGTACACCCCCGTGTGATATTGTTCCTGATATCCAGAAAGGGAGAAGATGATATTACTCCCCATATCGCAGGAGGTGTACAGCCACTCTGTGATTTTTTTTAATATGCGGGGAGGGGGGAGAGGATAATATTCTCAATAATGCAGGGAATGTACAACCCCCTGTAAGACTGTCAATATTCAAAGATGGAGGGGATGATATTACTCTCAATGTCGCAGAAAGTGTACACCCCCCAGTGATATTGTTCCCATGATCCAGGAGAGAAAAGGAGGTTATTACTTTCAATATCACAGAACGTGTACACTCACCCAGTGATATTGTTCATAATTTCAAGGTGGGAGAGGATGATAGGACACGTAATATCACAGAGAGTAAAAACACTCCTGTGATATTGTTCTTAATGTCAAGGGTGGGGAGAGGGACGATATTCCTCCCAATACTGCAGAGGGTGTGTACCTGTCTGGAAATAGTTCGCAATTTCCAGAGGGGAAGATGATATTACTCACAACATCGTAAACAAGCTGTGAGTCCACCATGGATCGTAATATCCAGGGGAGGAGAGGGGGGTGATATTACTCCCCGCCTCGCGGGGGCTGTCCATCCCCCTGCAAGGTGGATCGTAGTATCCAGGGGGCGAGAGGGGGGTGATATTACTCCCCATATTGTGGGGGGTGCCCACTCCCCTGCAATGTGGAATGTAATATCCAGGGGAGGAGTGTGGGGTGATATTACTCCCCATGTTCTCTTATGATCTCATGTCTCCTGCCCAGCCCAGAGATGAGAGTTTCCTTACATAATGAGGAAAGGACAGTCTCTTCAACAAACAGTGCTGGAATAACTGGATATCCACATGTGGAAGAATAACAATGGACCCTCATCTCACAATACACACAGAAATCAACTCCAAATGGATTAAAGACTTAAATGTATGACCTGAACATGTAAAACTATAGAAGAAGATATAAGGGAAAACCCTATGATGTTGATCTGGGTAGTGATTTTTTCGATACGACCCCCAAAGCACAGGCAACAAAAGCAAAAGTAAGCAAATAAACAAATGGGATTATATAAAACTGAAAAGCTCTGCCCAAGCAAGGAAATAATCAACAGAATGAAGAGACAACCTATGGAATGGGAAAAAATATTTGCAAAATCTGATAAGTGGTCAATATCCAAAATATATAAGGAAATCAAATGACTCAGTAACAAGAAAACAAATAACCTGGTTTACGCATGGGCAAAGGATCTGAGTAGATATTTCTTCAAAGAAGACATAGAAATGGCCAATTGCTAAGAAAGTAGATTTTAAGTGTTCTTTTTACAGAATAAATGATGTGTTTGAGATAGGGCTTTGTTAAATAGCTGAATTTGGCCAATGAACAATATGTAAATATATCGAAACATCATGCTGTACACTATAAATATATACAATTTTTACTTGTCATTTAAGGTAAACAAATTAAAAAAAATGAAACAAACAAAAAGATTTGACAATTTCAGAATGAATGACTGAGATAAAATGTAGTGATCGGATCATCTTGAAAGGTCATTATAATTGATTGAATTATTTTGGCTGTTGTGGAATATTTTCCACGTGGCCTTGTTTGGAAGCAGAGTTATAAATAAGGTCATCCCTTCCTGATTTTAGGGATGTGAAATCAAACTTAGTATTTTAAAATTTTGTTTTGAGTTGCGCTTCCACTGGTAAAAAAATAAATGAGAACTTAATTCCATTATTTAGATTTGAAAAAATAGATTTTTAAACAAAATTATTTGTCTACCTGTGCTGTGGTGGAAAAGTGTGAGTGTCTGGGTTCAAGTGAAAAAACTTCAACCCAGACTGGGCTAATTTTTCATTTGGTAATATGGCCATACCAGGGAAGCAATCATTTCCAGATCTTAACTGGCATTTTAATTACTAACTTTTACACTTCACATGTTTAATGGTATCTGGAAAAGGAGACACAGATTTTAGTCTGCTTGGCTTGTTTGTGGGTATAGAACAATCTTAACTCAGATATCGTGGAAGTCAGTGGGCCGTGTAGACAGGATCTTCTGGGGAGCTGATTGTTCATGCACTGCAAAACTCTCTTTCAATTACTGAAATCAACTTTTTTCCAATGCCTCAAAGCAGGGACGATTCTGAAGCCTTTGAAAGCAATTTTTCATTTTATTTCTTTGCAAACTGAGACATCTCGATGTTTACTATGTAATAGAAGAGCTGATTTAAAGCAGTGTGCTGCTAAGCCTAGCTCTCTCCCTACCCCTCCCTGCCTCTGCCACCCTGGATCCTGTGGCCCTCAGTACTGTTCTGTGCCATACGTTAGACTCCTAGAATGGCATTCTAAATAGAGACAGGTGGCAGAGTAGTAAAAATTGAGTGCATTTATTCTCTCTCCAGCATTCTTTTCCCCAGTAAAGTGATTGTACTAATTCCTTTGTAAATTTGGTTGTTTGGAAAGTTTTAAAGATTGAGCAAATTGCTTTTAAAAAATTTCCATTTTCTACATATGTATGTCACCTACTCAAAATCTTATTTCCCAGTTTAAATTGTTTTCTAACTAATATGTTATACTTCCCTCAGCAATCCCTCAACTGTAAGAAAAATGCGTTTTTTTCTTCTCGTGATAAATAGCAAGTTCATTGCATTTCTTAGAATATAAACATTAATAATTGATAACTTCCACACATCTCCCCAGTCCTCGTGTCTGTATTATTAGATTAATATGGAAAGACTGTATGTGTGTTTGTGTGTGTATGTGTGTGTGTATGTATCCATAATATAAGAGAAATCTATTGTGCTAATGAGAGTTTCCAATCAACATGTTTTGCCTTGTGAATGACAGTTTTAAAGTACTTTTGATTATTAAATTTATTGCTATTTAAAATCTATATTTAGGAACCTTGCTATTAATACTAGAACTTTAGTTATAGCCTCAAATTTGAGTCCCTTCCAAAAAATCTCATCTCCTGGAGCCTGCCAAAGTGTATAAAATACGTTCAGAAAAATACATCTTGGGCAGCCATGGAGTGGAATGGAGAGCTGGTGGGATGTATGGCTGAGAGGAGAGGTCCAAGACCGTGCCTTTCCTGGTCACAAGGTCAAGGTTAATATGGCTCACATGGGTGATGCCATTTTCTTCTTGTTGTCATAACATCCAGAAGATGTGCTGGCTGATCAGCAGTTTTGCTGAACTGCTACTGTGGTTCTCAGGCAGTGCTCTAGAATATATTTACATAACTTGAGAAAAATGTCTTGAGCATATGCTCCATGGCCAGTACTGTGCCTGAGCCCTCCTAGTGTCTAGATGTGAACTGTAGTTATAGTCTCGTGGCTAAAAGTTGTTTTGTGTTTCAGTCTCTTCTGCCACCTGGTTTTAAAATGTTTTCCTTTTGAGAAAATCACAATTACCTGTATATGTAAATTTGTTGTTGAAGATGAGTACCGATCTTTTGACTTTATTTTGGGTCATAGGCTTGCAAAGCTTTACTTAAGACTTCAGTAAGTAAGGGCCCATGACTGATTTGTAGAATCACTGAAATAATAGTACTTCTCAGAAGATGAAACAGAGTCTTAGAGAAGTTTATTGTTAAATTAGACAGTTTTTTTTTTTTTTGAGATGGTGTCTTGCCCTGTTGCCCAGGAGTACAGTGGCACAATCTTGGCTCACTGCAATCTCCATCTCCTGGGTTCAAGTGATTTTCCTGCCTCAGTCTCCTAAGTAGCTGGGATTACATGCATGTGCCACCACACTGGCAAATTTTCATATTTTTGGTAGAGATGGGGGTTTCGCCATGTTGGCCAGGCTGGTCTCGAACTCCTGACTTCAGGTGCTCTGCCCGCCTTGTCCTCCCAAAATGCTGGGATTATAGGCATGAGCCATTGTGCCCAGCCAAGAGTTGTGTTTTCAACTTGAATTTTATACTCTAATTTTTGATAAGAATTTTTATTTGGGGTGTATTATGACATTTGAATATCTGACATTTTGTGAGTATGGAGATTGATTTACCAGATTTGCAGAGCAAGTAACAGAGGACAGTTTATTCCTTCTTAGTTTTCACTTGCTCTTCTTCTACATGCATTAGACACTGTTAACTCCACTCCAGATGAGATGGAGCTTCTCTTCTGTCTGAGCATGAATTTACTAGGAGCCATGAGATAAGTTTTTTCTTAGGTCACACAGTTATTAAGTAAATATTCATTGAGCTTAACTGATGAACAATGAAAGGAAAACCAGACATGATTCCTCCCCAAAAGATGAGCACATGTGAAACAGTGGGGAACGCATCATCTTTCAGTTTACAAGTGCATGGTGGCACTACAGGATCAAGGTTATGTATTATAGACAGTAAGTAAGGAAGACATATCTGAGCTGATTCTAAGATCAGAATCTGGTGATGTGTTGATTGAACACTTGGCAATTGCTTTCTTAGTTTACCCATTCAGATTACTTATCCTATTGAGGAAATGAAGATAGAAAAGATTGGTGGCTTTATTATATGTTACACTGATGCTTTGCGTTAAGAGAGCATGGGTTGTATAAAAGATTTTAAAATGCAGATGGATAATTTTTAGACCAGTTAGGATGGCTACATTAGAGAATCCAAAACAAAGTCTGCCATTATCTTTACAACACACACTGATTTTTGTGTGTACCTTCTCATTATGTAAGCTGCCTCAGGGCTGTGGTAAGTCATGGACAGGGTTAAGGAGAAGGGTACATGTGGAGAAACTAAATCACATTTGGAGAGGAGATATAACAAAGGTAGGGTTCAGAGGTTTACTGGTAACAATTCCAAATTTGGAATGAAAAAGTTACTCTTTGTTTAGCATTCAAGTTGGGAGTTTGCCCTGCAAGAGACAGTCAACCACTGACTTCACTTGAATGTACTTGGAAAGGGAAGAACTTAAAACAGTCATGAACAGGAGAAGAATGCCAGGTTTTCTGGAAACATCGCCAAAACCCAACAATTTCTCAGAATTTTCAGAGGCGCCAGGGGGGTGTTTGCATTTCAATGGAAAAAGTTCTGAAAGCTCTGGAAACTATTCTCAGTTTTACTTTCTCACTGAAAGGCAAAACCATGGCTGTAAATAAGAGACAGAAGCACTTGCTATGCCTTTGTTAAGAGTTAAGAAAAGAGACCTCTGGAAAATTTGAATTGTCCGATCCTTTGCCACAGAGCCAAGACAAAGTGGTTCAAGTCATGATGGCAAATAGAAAATAAAAGTACTGTTAGCTTTAAGACAAAAGTACTCAATGTCTGGAGCCACTTTCCACCAGCCTGGGTTTTAAAAGAAAGACAGAACTTTCTAGATGTAAAGAGACATAGTTGCAGCTATATTGCAATAACATAATGATAGCTCTCATAAGTACTTACTTGTCATAAGTATTTAAACTTTTTACACACTACAAATACCTTGTTAGGTTGCAAAGGGGTTACAGTACTTATGAGAAGCAATCTTTGAGAAGAAGAAGAATACTACTTCTGGCTAAGATTTAGAATAATTTTAAGTAGATCTATAGTAACAGTCAAAAGTAGAAAATATGCAGTATAGCAAACAAAATTATTTTTGGTCTAATTCTACCACATACAACTTGAAGGCAACACTGTCTAACAGAAATACACTGTGAATCACATATGTAATTAAAATTTTCTACTTGCTACATTTAAAAAGTTAAGACAAACAGGTAAAATTAATTTTAATGCTGTATTTTGTTTGATCAATATGTCTCAAGTATTATTTCAATATACAATCAATATAAAAAATTAGAAGTGAAATACTTTACTTTTAATCTTACCGTATGAAATTTGTAATTTATGCTTACAACATCTCTCCATTTGGATGCTAAGTTTTCATTGGAAATACTTGATTTGTATTCAGATGTCATAAAATTTATGGTTGAAAAAGTAGATATATAAACATACTTAAAGTTTTCTAATAATTGAAATGAGTAGCAAGTCTTAGTTTTAAACTCATTCAAATCAATAAAATTGAAAATTCAGTTTCTCAGTTGCACTAGCCCCATTTCAGGTACTCAGCAGCCACATGTGGCTAAATAGAACTGTATCAAACAGCGCAGCTCTAAGAGGTTGCTAAATTCATCTTTTTATTATTCTGTAATTGTGCTGTTTCAAATATTAGCTAACCAGATGAGCTGGTGAAAGTGACTAATGCCCCTTTATTATGCGAAGATATTTTGGGGGGAATACAAATTGTTCTGTGGGCTTCGGCCTACCCTTTGCAATAGAGGCCATTTCTCCATTTACTGGTAAGTGTGCATATCTTGCCAGAACTCTTCAAAAACCCTGAGCAAGCTTTCCATATGGGAAGCAGCGAGTCATTTGGTGGTGGGTTTCGGGAGAGGAAGATGAGGAGGTGAAGTAGAGTCAGCAGAAACAGGATCATTTTTCAACCAGGATCAGAAATGTGAACAGTAATTTTCAGGAAATGACCACATATTTTCTTATTATTAAAATAATGATTACTATAAAAATGAGTAACATTCAAATAAGCCTGAAAATATAATAGAAACCATGCATAGGCCGGGCGCGGTGGCTCAAGCCTGTAATCCCAGCACTTTGGGAGGCCGAGACGGGCGGATCACGAGGTCAGGAGATGGAGACCATCCTGGCTAACATGGTGAAACCCCGTCTCTACTAAAATACAAAAAACTAGCCGGGCGAGGTGGCGGGCGCCTGTAGTCCCAGCTACTTGGGAGGCTGAGGCAGGAGAATGGCGTGAACCCGAGAGGCGGAGCTTGCAGTGAGCCGAGATTGCGCCACTGCACTCCAGCCTGGGCGACAGAGCGAGACTCCGCCTCAAAACAAAACAAAACAAAACAAAAAAAACCATGCATAATTCCATTACCCAGAGATAACCACTGGTAACAGTGAACACATTTCTTTTTAGTTTTCTTTTTAGTCTTATAATTTATTCAAATTAATGACGACTTTCTATAGTGATTTCTATTGCTTCACAGATTCCTGGGAGTCTCTGAGACATTTTCAGGGGGTCCATGAGATCAAAACTATTTTCAAAAAAGGACTGAGAAGTTATTTCCCCTTTTTACTGTGTGACACTTGCACTGATGATGCGAAAGTGATGTAGACAAAACTGCTGGCTCCTTAGCACTAATGAAGGTGGTAACACTGAATTCTGCTAGAAGTCATTGCATTCTTCAACACCACACACTTAGAGTAAACACACACACATACACACAGACACCCTAAACCCCAAAAGACAAAAAAAGTCAAGACAAAAATAACCGCCTAGTTTCACTTAAGCACATCCTCGGTAAAGCAACACAATTATGAATTATATTAAATCTTAACTTTTGATTACTCATTTTTTTTTTATAGTCTGTGTGGCAAGTGAAGTACAAATGACGTACTCCTGATTCATACTGAAGCATGATGGTTGTTTTAGGAAAGACACCTATGCAATTATTTCAGTTGTGAGCTGAACTAGCAGCTTTTTTCCCCCCTAGGAATATGATTTTTACTTAAAAGAACAATACTAATAAGCAAACATACTGATTATTCAGACTTGCATATTTGGTGGACATTCTCTCAATGATGTGAGCCTGTCATTTCAAAGATAACAATTGAAAATATTTGTTGCTAATAGTAAAATTTGAGCTTTCAACCAAACTTCAGAAGTGTGAAATACTTGTATTTACCTCCATGAACTTGATGGCTTCCCAATAATTAAAGACTTTTTTAAAAAATGAGATTTATGATGATGGTAACTGATGTGATTTTTTGATGTTATATAAAATATGCCAATGTTTGGAAACTCTACATAACTCAGAAAGACTAATATTCTCCCAAGCGATAAATACACTGTGTTCAAAATCATGCATGAATAAAAGATACTTTCAGAGTGTGGGATAGATGGACTTCAATGTAATAGTGTAAACATTCAGTTAAATGGTTTCAAATTGCATATTGTAACTAGCATTTAAGAAACATTGCTTTTTGAGTTTTGGTGTAGTATTAAAGAAGAATATTCACAATTAGCTCTAAAGACTATTAAAATACTTCTTTTTCCAGCTTCAAGCTGTGTGAGAGTAGATTTGTTCCCCCATACTCTAATCAAAACAACTTATCACAATGGATTGTATAAACAGATATGAAGAGAATCCAGTTGTCTTCCATTAAGTCAAACATTAGATTTGCAAAAATATAAACAATAACTCTTTTCTTGCTCTTTTTTTGTGGGTTAAAATATTATTTCACAAGAATATGTAATTTATGTTAATTTAATTGATATATTATTTTGGTATGTTGATAAATATTTTAAATTTTCTCAGTTTTAATTTCTAATGTGGTAAGTTTTAATAGATACAATACACATAAGCAAATATCTCGCAGTAGTTAAAATACTAGAAATTATTGAGGCTCTCAATAATGTTCAAGAGTTGTGAAGAGGTTCTGAGATAAAAAAAAGTTAGAGAACCACTGCTACAATAGGTCCAATCTTAGGTGCCTACCCCATCCCCAACTCAGGCTAACTACAAACAGGAGAAATAAACAGAAATGCAAGAATCTTACTGTGTTTCAAAAACATTATCTCAGTACATACACATATTTTAAAACATATTTACAACATTTAAAACTGAAATCCTACTGTACATACTCACTTGTAATCTGACTTGTCCCATTCATCATGAACACTTTTGTTTTTTCTCAATTTTAAGTTCAGGGTTACGTGTGCAGGATGTGCAGGTTTGTTACATAGGTAAATGTGGACTATGGTGGTTTGCTGCACAGGCCATCCCATCGCCTGGGTATTAAGCCCAGCATCCAATAGCTATTCTTCCTGATGCTCACCCTCTTCCCAACCCCAACCCTCTGACAGGCCCCATTGTGTGTTGTTCCCTGCCATGTGTCCATGTATTCTCATCATTCAGTTCCCACTTTTAAGTGAGAATATGAGGTATTAGATTTTCTGTTCCTGCTTTAGTTTGCTGAGGATAATGGCCTCTAGCTCCATTCACATCCCTGCAAAGAACATGATCTCATTCCTTTTTATGGCTGTGTAGTTTTTTATGGTGTATATGTACCATATTTTCTTTATCCAGTCTATCATTGGTGGGCATTTAGGTTGATTCCACGTCTTTGCAATTGTGCTGAAATTAACATACATGTGTATGTATCTTTATAATAGAATGATTTATATTCTTTTGGGTATATATCCAGTAATGGGATTGCTGGGTAAAATGGTATTTCTGCCTCTAGGTCTTTGAGGAACTGCCACATTGTCTTCCATAATGGTTAAACTAATTTACACTCCCGCCAGCAGTGTAAAAGAGATGACAACTTTCTAATGTCATGAAATATTCCTCTCAAGTTGGATTTGTGGAGGTTGTATTGTATTCTACTGGTCATATGCCACTCAGTTCATTTATTGTGTCTCCTGCCATCAGCAAGGTTTAGGATGTTTATGTTTTAAGAAAGTACTCTAATAACAAAAGAGAGAGAATCGGGGGAAGCTGTTAGAAGTCTCTTGAGGAGGACCAATTAGGTAGACACAGTGATGGCCTGAGAAAAAGCAGTGACCTTGGGATTGTGGAGGTGAGAGTACGTTAAGGTAGACAAGTGAGTGAGAGAGAAGAGAGAGGTGTATGCTCTATTATGCATTTTTCTAGCATACAGAGCAAAGGCCTTTGGTAAATCCAAGTGGCAATGTTCAGTGTATTTTCCATTCTTTCAAAGCAGTGCATGTTTCATTCTTTTTAATTTTGGAACACTCAGTATTTTACTAACTGTTTACCATACAATGTAGAGTTTACATGTAAATGTCTTCATTTGTATTTACACATGGCTTCTTTCCACAAAGGATTTGAAGGTAACTACAATCACAAGCAAAAATGGTAATATAATAGAAATAATAATTAATAATAATAACTACAGTAGATAACCAGATTGGCAACACAGCCTTATCCTGAATTTTCAAATCTTATAGCTGTCATCCAGAAAAAGAAAACTATAAAACACTGGCTTATATTTTATAATTTTTAATGTAAAGATAATTATAGCTATTTCAGATTTCTAGTGCCGAAAAGTTATTATCTTAATTTTTAAAATAAAGATTTTATAAAGTTTGTACCTGTTATGTCACTGGTAATGTCAGCAACAGATAGGTCAGGACAGGCATTTCAGTTACTTGTAATAAAATATTTTCAAAATGATTCTCAATGACAATAATTGAATGATCTAAAACTAACTTTAATTTTAAACCTTTATTTGCAAGAAAAGAATATCAGATTTAAAATATTTAAAAATGTATTTTACTTTTAGAAGTATAGTTCTTGTAAATGTAATTTGAAATAAGAGTGAATCATTGGTAGCAATCTTTAGTTTACTATAAAAGTTAATTACTCAAAAGTCAACTTATAAATTTATTATTTTATTTATGCATGTATTTATTCATCATTAGAATGTTCAATGATTTAATTCCTAAGTTATATTTCAGATTCTGGTCTAAATGTTCACTATCTGAAAATGATAATGTCTTTCTTTCATTCATTTATTCACTTAAATCATTCATTTATTCATGTAACTATCAGCACTATGGCTTTAAACAAATAGTTATCTTTTAGGCCAATTAAGGAGAAGAAAAGAAGATTTTATTTTCTTTTCTTTTCTCCAGTGTTCTCCCTTTGTTTGTGAATATCTGTGTTTCTGTCTATAGCATTTTCCTTCTGCTGGAAGGAATTCTTTTAATATTTCTTGCAGGACAAATTTACTGGTGATTAATTCCTTGGTTTTGTTTGTTTGAGGAAATCATCCTCTTTCACTTTTGGAGAATAATTTCACTGGATATAAAATTCTAGATTAAAAAAATCATTTTAAATATTCCACTCCATCTGTTTGCTCACATGGTTTCTAGTAAGTCCACTATACTCCACTTCTCTGATCCTCTATAGGTTAGGTGTTTTTTGTTTTCCTTCTCTGACTTCAAGATTTTGTCTTTGTCTTTGGTTTTCTGCAGTTTATGTATGATATCATATGCCTAAGTGTAGCTTTTTGTTGTTTTTGTTGCTTTGTTTTGGTATTTATCTTCCTTGATGTTCTCTGAACACCTTGGATCTGTGGATTAGTGTCTATCATTAATTTTGGAAGGTTCTTGGTTACTATTTCTTTATATATTTCTTCTGTCACATTCTCTGTTTCTTCTCCTTCTGATATTTTGATTACATGTATTTTGTATTTTATGCTTTTTTTTTTTGAGACGGAGTCTTGCTCTGTCGCCCAGGCTAGAGTGCAGTGGCATGATCTCAGCTCGCTGCAACCTCTGCCTCTCAGGTTCATGCCATTCTCCTGCCTCAGTCTCCCAAATAGCTGGGACTGCAGGTGCCTGCCACCACGCCTGGCTAATTTTTTTATTTTCAGTAGAGACTGGGTTTCCCCGTGTTAGCCAAGATGGTCTTGATCTCCTGACCTTGTGATCCAACCACCTCGATCTCCCAAAGTGCTGGGATTACAGGCATGAGCCACTGCACCTGGCCTTTAAAAATTGTCCCACAGTTCTTGGATGTTATTGTGTTCTGTTTTTTTAAATTTTATTTTAATTTTTTGCATTTTAGTTGAGAAATTTCTCTTGGTCTATCTTAAGCTCACCGATTCTTTCCTTGGCCATGTTGAATCTCCTGATGAATGCGTCAAAGACATTGTTCATTTCTGTAACAGAGTTTTTTATTTCTAGCATTTTAAGAAAGTTCTTTCTTAGAGATTCCATCTCTGCTTACATTATCCATTATGTTTTTGCATGTTGTCTACTTTTCCCATTAGAACCTTTAACATATCAATCATAATTATTTGAAGTTTCCTGTCTGATAACTCCAACATCTGTGTCATATCAGAGTCTGATTCTGATGATTGCTTTTTACAGACTATATTTTTTCCTCTTTTGGCATGCCTTGTAATTTTGTTGTTGTTGAAAGCCGAGTATATTGTATCAGGCAATAGAAATTGACATAAATAGGCCTTTAGTTTATCTCACTAGGAATTGGGCTGGTTTGATGTTTGCTGTATGTATAGGTGCCAGAGTCTTCAAATTCCTCTAGTACACTTGCTTTTGTCTCCTTTCTTAACTTTTGTCTTCTCTAAATACTCCTCCTCAGAGAGAATCTGTGTCCTACAACTCTTTCAGCTGTTATTCACTGTTGTTATACTAGTGTGGTGGTAAGGTATGAAAGGAGACGCATTCTATAGTTAAATCTGAGTTTTTAAAATTGGCCTGTATTTTGGGGTTGTGACCCTCACAAGAATATTTTCCATTGATATAGCTTCCCTTCTACCTCATCTGTCCTCTACTCCCTTCCCTGGTTGCAGCATTTCCTATCTTGAAATTTTGGTCTGTATTGACCATTTCCCTCCCCCTTCCCCCAACTTTTAGGTGACCATTTCCGTCTCCCTACCCCCAACTCTTAGGTGGGACAGGAGGTCTAGATGGGACTGGAGTGGGAGGAATGCACTTCCTCTGTAACAATAAGGGTTCAGCAAAGTGCTTTACCCTTCAAGGTAGGCCTTTATTATGGAGAAATCTCTTGCTGTGGTTCATAATGATAACTCTTCTCATGCTAGAGCCATAAGGTTATCTTCACCATGAAAACTTGATGAGGCTCCTGGAGATAAAGCCCACAAAAGTGTGGGGCTTCCCTAAGATTGTGGCCCCCAAGGACTTTGTCACTCTCATGCTAGTCCACACTTAGCCTCTAGCATTTGTCAACTGCCATCTCAATGTCCCTGCCAATTTGCAGCCTGAGCAGCTTCTGTTCCAGGTAAGCAGAGGTGACAATCTGCATGTGACTGTCTCTCTAGATTTCAGGGCTGCAGTTTTCTCTTAACCCCAGGTGCAACGAAGTTGTTTCAGTTTGTCCAGCTTATTTTTGTTGCTGTTGTAAGGTTGAGAGTGACTTTTTGTTGTTGTAAGGCTGAGGTTTCAAGCTCTTTACACATTAGAGCTGAAATCAGAAATAGGGTCTATTTTTGTGAAAAAGATACATTGTGCAATTGTACGGTACAATGTTTCTATAAACATTACTTTGGTCAAGGTGGTTAATAATGTTATTCAGATCATCTCTGTTTTCAGTGACTTTGTTTGGACTCAATATTCTGACAATTGCTGAGAGAGGAGTGTTAAGCAATTTCAAAATCAAATATAATTGTGGAATTATCTATTGCTATTTTTAGTTATGTCAGTTTTTGCTTCAAGTCCTGCCACTTGCTGGTTCTTTTACATGAAATAGGCCACTTTATTTCTTGAAACTCAGTTTCCTCATTTGAAAATGTGAATAATAATATCTACTTCCTGATATTATAGATTTCATTTTATTGAAATAATTTTATTTGAAAGCCTTTGATAAACTGTAATTCCATGAAAGTATAAGGCATTATTGTAAAGAAAACAGATCCTTGAGGGTTATCTCAATGATTCACATAATGTTTTTTTCAACAACACAGATATATGGGTAACATTTCCCCAATTCCCTCTAGCTAAGAGTGCAGACCTCTTATTTAAAACTATCCCATCCTGACCGGGCAGTGGCTTATGTCTGTAATCCCAGCACTTTGGGAGGCGGATCACGAGGTCAGGAGATTGAGACCATCCTGGCTAACACGGTGAAACCCCATCTCTACTAAAATACAAAACAATTAGCGGGGCGTGGTGGTGGGCGCCTGTAGTCCCAACTACTCAGGAGGCTGAGGCAGGAGAATGGTGTGAACCCGGGAGGCAGAGCTTGCAGTGAGCTGAGATCGCTCCACTGCACTCCAGCCTGGGCGACAGAACGAGACCCCGTCTCAAAAACAAAAAACAAAAAACTATCCCATCCTGTAAAATACAACCGTATATTAATTCAAACACCCACCTTCTCTAGCTCAGGTCACAAAACAAAAACAAGATCCCATCACCGGGCAGACTGGTGTCAGTGAGATTCATAGTGCCCAACTTTTGTTGAGCATTCCATATACCAGTCAACTTACCTTGGTGCTTTCTTCTCTTTTTACTTAATCGCTATTCCAAAACTTGAAGTATGTTCTTTCTCAGTCTCTGCGTTGTATTTCTTTCTATTCAGTTGTGTAAACGTTTTCGTTTCTTCAGTTTTCTGCAGCATAGTTTAGTTGCTTATCTACCAACCCTGAGAAAACTCACTCATTTAGGGTTTTCTCAGCATTTCATAGATCATAGATCACCTCTGCCAATTATAGGCGCCATTCTTTCCCACTTTCCTTTCCAAGGTGACCTGTAACTTCTGGGCAGCTTACATTGCCTCATGACCTCTGGATGAAAGTGCCTACTTCAGGGTCTTGCTCTGTCCTGTGTTGTCACCTCTGAGCTGTCCATAGGTCCACTGTGATTTCTGGTTGCTGATGCCTGTCATTGTTCTGGCATCTTTGCAATGACTGTGAACACGTCTTAGTGTCTCTGGTCACTGGTCCATATGTTTCAAGTCATCTTTACCCCTGAGGGCTCCTTAGGTCCATTGTCTGCTCTCTGCGGCTCAAGGGGCCAGACAGCACAGAGTCTCTGTGGTGGCTTGTCTACCATTCCCTGGAGACTGAGAGCTGTCTTGGGCTCTATTTGCCAGGTTTGCGTGCCTACCTACCATTGTGGCTCCTTTGTAACTCTCACAAATACTTAATAATTGTTCAAGAATGTATATAGATAAAGGGAGGCATTACTGCTATTAAAACTGCTTGCCAACTTCATGGAGATAGCATGAGACTTAGTCATTTGGACTGCTTGCTCATAAAAGACTTCCCTTGGGATTACAGAATGCCATAAAGAAATGTTTTCTTTTAGCCACATTTTAAATTTCTCTATAGTAAAGCAAACCACAGATAGAAGAGTCACCTGTTTTAAGGTTTCATCACTGTAAAATCTCTTGCTATTTGCTTTTCTTTACTTTTTAGAGCTGAGAAGGAATTGAGGCATAACTAAATCCTCCTTTGTGATTTTCATAGAAGAAAACAGGTTCAGTGGGGAAGTGAATTGTAAAAAATTACACACCAGTTAGATGGGACCAGGTCTTTCAACTCCCAGTCTGGAGTTCAATATTTTTTTTTTTTGAGATGGAGTCTTGCTCTGTCACCCAGGCTGGAGTGCAGTGGCATAATCTCAGTTCACTGCAAGCTCTGCCTCCTGGGTTCAAGCAGTTCTCATGCCTCAGCCACACAAGAAGCTTGGATTATAGGTATGTGGCACCACGCCCAGCTAATTTTTGTATTTTTAGTAGAGATGGGTTTTTGCCATCTTGACCAGGCTGGTCTTGAACTCCTGACCTCCAGCAATCTACCCAAATTGGGCCTCCCAAAGTGCTGGGATTATAGGCCTGAGCCACCATGCCTGGCCATCAGGAGCTCTTTTGAATTCACTCATTTCTTTTCTTTATAAATTACCCAGTCTGTAGTATTATGTTATAGCAATACAAAATGAACTAAGACAGTCACCATCATACCCAAGATTCAAGGAGCCATCCCAACCAACTATTAAGATTTGCTCCAGAAGCTCTTGCCAGAACTTGAGTCCCAGGCATGATAAGTATCAACATGTCAATAAATTGTGCCCTATCATACATTAATATTTTGCCTTGTCTCTATTTATACAACAACTTCACATTTTACTTTCACATACATTGCCCTAATTTCTACTGATTTATATTGTTGATGTCCTACAATGCTTTTAGCAAGCAAACTATTTTATTTCAGAACTCCCCATCTTGGGCTTATCCTGGTTATCAACCTGGAGGTAATGAGGGAGGATATTGAGGAAAGCAAACATTGTTTTATGAAGTGCCTGCCTCAGATATGTTTTTGTGTGATCTCCATAGAAGGTGAAATTGCTTTTCTCTGACAAGGGGAATAGCACTGCTTTCCCCAGGCTGGATATTCAAAGTTCTCAGACTCTGTTATCTAAAGGACCCCCATCCCAGGTTTCATTGTCCCATTTTCTTCTGATCACTGCCTTGACCTTGACACAGAGGATCCATGGAGGCTGTGCACTCAGCTCTGCCATGCTACAATCTGATCCTCGGCCTGATTTTTCAGCACAATCCACCCTGCTGCTTCAGGAGTTGAGAGTCTACTTGACAGCTGTAAAAAAGGCTCTGGCTTTAACAATGTACCTTGTGTTATCAATAGGCCACTCTGAGCCTATCATTTGCTTCCTTCAATGTTTCAAATACAGTTAAAGAAAGCCAGCCCACTCCACAATCCTTACAGATATCAAAGTCCAGACTCTGCATATTCCAATGACTCACCTTCCACTTGAACCTCATCCCAACTAACCACAGGTAGTAACCGCAGCTTTTGTAGCTGGGATGCCGCTCCTTGCTAGGGGTTCCCATAACTTCACTCTTGTCTCCAAATGTTGTAACCCAGTCTACTGATCTGAAGAGTGTCCTCTTCCCCCTGGCAAATTCATGACTACCTGGAACCTCAGAAGTCACCCTTATTTGTGAGTAGGGTCTTTGCAGATGTATTTAGTTAAGATTAGGTCATACTAGATGACGATCGGTTCTAAATCCAACAACTGGTGTCCTTATAAGAAGGCCACATACAGAAGCACAGAGCTAAATAGGGAAGAACACCATGTGATAACAGGTAGAGCTTGGAGGGATGCAGCTACAATCCAAGGAACACCAAGGATTGCCAGCAACTACATAAACTAGAAAATAAGCATGAAACAGATTCTTCCTCAGAGCCCCCGGAAGGAGTCAACCTGGAGACAGCTTGGTTTTAGATTCCTGGCCTCCTGAACTGTGAGAGAATAAATTTCTATTGTTTTAAGCCACTTAGTTTGTGGTACTTTGTTACGCCAGCCCTAGGAAACAAATACAACCAGGTTCCCAACAAAGCAGAATTTGAGGCAGAGATCTTACATGTGGTTACTCCCATGTGCTATTACACCTTACATGCTAATACTTCTGTATTAGGAATCAGTAGAGAGGGTCAGGGCAGTGATCAAGGAAGAGACAATGGCCAATGTGAGGATGCAATATCTAGTTGGTTGCCTTAAATTACAGAACCATTAGAAGAAAGAACATTAACAATGTTTTTTTTTTTTTTTTTTTTTTTTTTTTTTTTTTTTTTT
>NW_016820817.1:201730-217811 GCF_001698545.2 Rhinopithecus bieti | reverse complement strand
TGCTTACAGCGCAGTATTGGGGTGGGAGTTACCCGATTTTCCAGGTGTTGTGTGTCTCAGTTCCCCTGGCTAGGAAAACGGATCCCCTTCCCCCTTGCGCTTCCAGGTGAGGCGATGCCTCGCCCTGCTTCAGCTCTCGCTGGTCAGGCTGCAGCAGCTGACCAGCACCGATTGTCCGGCACTCCCTAGTGAGATGACCCCAGTACCTCAGTTGAAAATGCAGAAATCACCGGTCTTCTGTGTCGCTCGCGCTGGGAGTTGGAGACTGGAGCTGTTCCTATTCGGCCATCTTGCTCCGCCCCTGCGTTCTTCAACAATGTTTTTATACTGTCTATTGAAGACAGAAAGGAGAAATAATATACCCACATGGTCACATTTCCCTTTGATTAAAAGTTTACCCATGGGACATTAACTCACCTCCACTTAAAAGGTGTATATTCATTGACACTGTTTTCATCAGGGATGTCTGAACTATGGTAATTTGTGTGGGAGCATCATTCAGAGAAGAGAGAGGAGAAAAATGCACTGGTAGCTCCCTTTCTTGAGCTCCAATCTCCTGCCATTGTCTTTCATTGTCTAAACCCAGCTAGAAGCCAGCTGCATCAGGGGACTTGGAAATAGAGCCTAAAAGTGTTCTCTGCTGCAAAGAAAGGAGAGGAAATGGCTCTCAGAGCCAGCCGGCCAGGAACAGACACAGCAGGCATGGTGGTATGAGGAAAAGTGCAGGGTGGTGACTTCTGAGAATCTGTATTCTGAGAATCTGGCTGCCTCCAATTCAGCCTTCTGCTCGGTATGCTGTGCTGTCTCTGCCTTTGTGGCTGACTGGGCAGAGGGACCAACTGCCTGGCAGTCTGTATTAGTCCGTTCTCACGCTGCTAATAAAGACATACTTGAGACTGGATAATTTATAAAAGAAAGAGGCTTAATTGACTCACAGTCCAGCATGGCTGGGGAGGCCTCAGGAAACTTACAATTACAGCAGAAGGGGAAGCAAATATGTCCATCTTCACATGGCGGCAACAAGGAGAAGTGCAGAGTGAAGGATGTGGGCGAAGCCTTCTACAAAACCATCAGATTTCATGAGAACTCACTTACTATCACAAGATCAGCATGGAGATAACCACCCCCAGGATTCAGTTACCTTCCATCAGGTTCCTCCCACAACATGTGAGGATTATGGGAACTACAATTCAAGATGAGATTTGAGTGGGGACACAGCCAAACCATATCATTCCACCCCTGACTCCTCCTAAATCTCATGTCCTCACATTTCAAAACACAACCATGGCTTTCCAACAGTCCCCCAAAGTCTTAACACATTCCAGCATTAACTCAAAAGTCCAAGTCCAAAGTCTTATCTGTGACAAGGCAAGTTCCTTCCACTTACAAGCCTGTTAAATCAAAATCAAGTTAGTTACTTCCTATATACAGTGAGGGTACAGGGATTGGGTAAATACATCCATTCCAAATGGGAGAAATTGGCCAAAACAAAGGGACACAGACCCCATGCAAGTCCAAAATCCAGTATGGCAGTCATTAAACCTTAAAGTTCCAAAATGATCTCCTTTGACTCCTTGTCTTACATCCATGTCATGCTGATGCAAGAGTTAGGCTCCAGTGACCTTGGGCAGCTCCACCATTGTGGCTTTGCAGGGTACAGCTCCTCTCTTAGCTGCTTTCATCGGCCGACCTTGAGTGTCTGTGGCTTTTCCAAGCGCATGGTACAAGCTGTCAGTGGATCTACCATTCTGGGGTCTGCATGATGGTGGCCATCTTCTCACAGCTCCACCGGGCAGTGCCCCAGTGGGGACTCTGTGTAAGGGATCCAACCCCACATTTCCCTTTCACACTGCCCTAGCAGATATTCTCCCTGAGGAGTCTGCCACTACAGCAAACTTCTGCCTGGACATCCAGGCATTTCCATACATACTCTGAAATCTAGGCATAGGTCCCCAAACCTCAATTCTTGATTTGTGTGCACCCACAGGCTCAACACCATGTGGAAGCTGCCGAGGCTTTGGGCTTGCACCCTCTGAAGTGACAGCCTGAGCTCTATGTTGGCCCCTTTTAGCCATGGCTGGAGCTGAAGCAGCTGGGATACAGGACATCATGTCCTGAGGCTGCATAGAGCAGGGGGTTCCTGGGATCAACCCAAACCATTTTTCCCCTCAGGACTCCAGGCCTGTAATGGGAGGGGCTGCCATGAAGAAGACGTCTCTGACAGGCCCTGGGTACATTTTTTTCCCATTTCTTGGTGATTAACATTTGGTTCCTTGTTACTTATGCAAATTTCTGCAGCTGGCTTGAATTTCTCCCCAGAAAATGGGGTTTTCTCTTCTGTCACATTGTCAAGCTGCAAATTTTCCAAACTTTTCTGCTTTGTTTCCTCTTGTACACTTTGCTGCTTAGAAATTTCTTCCATGAGATACCCTAAATCATCTCTCAAGTTCAAAGTTCCACAGATCTCCAGGTCAGGGCCAAAATGCTACCAGTCTTTTTGCATGGCAAGAATGACCTATACTCCAGTTTCCAATGAATTCCTCATCTCCATCTGAGACTACCTCAGTGTGGACTTTGTTGTCCATATTGCTATCAGCATTTTGGTCAAAGCCATTCAACAAATCTGTAGGAAGTTCCAAAGTTTCCCACATCTTCCGGTCTTCTGAGCCCTCCAAGTCTCCAGGAAGTTCCAAACTTTCTCACATTTTCCTGTCTTCTTCTGAATCCTCTAAACTGTTCCAGCCTCTGACTGTTACCCAGTTCCAAAGTTGCTTCCACATTTTTGGGTATCCTTACAGCAGCACCTCACTCTATCAGTACCAATTTACTGTATTAGGCCATTTTCACGCTGCTAATAAAGACATACTTGAGACTGGATAATTTATAATGGAAAGAGGTTTAATTGACTCACAGTTCAGCATGGCTGGGGAGGCCTCCAGAAACTTACAATTATGGCAGAAAGGGAAGCAAACATGTCCTTCTTCATATGGCGGCAGCAAGGAGAAGTACATGGTGAAGGGGGAGAAAAGCCCCTTATGAAACCATCAAATCTTGTTAGAACTCATGCATTATCACAAGAACAACATGGAGATAACCACCCTCATGATTCAATTACCTCCCATTGGGTCCCTCCCATGATATGTGGGGACTATAGGAACTATAATTCAACATGAGATTTGGGTGGGGACACACCCAAACCATATCATAGTCCATATGGCTGAGGACCATTGGGCCAGTGGTCTACCTCTTCTCCCAAAGTGACCTTATGCAAGGTACCTGGAGAAGGTCCACTTATGAGACTCTATTAAACTATTAAACACTATTTTCATTCACTGCTGAGTGAATAGAAAATCAGAAATTAGGTCCTATTTTATAGACTTCATAAAATCACTTGAATTAGTGGAGGGTTGGTTGGGGTTTTGTCTATTGTCATGAGTACAAGGTATCAGTCATGATGAGCCTCATTAAGTTTTGTGGGGAGGGGTGTACCAAAGTTCAGTAGATTACATGAGTGAGGAAGGATGGCAAAGCCTCTACAGGCAAGCAATGCCTAGAAGGAGGGGTACCTGTTCTACAGACTCCACACTGGAAATAAACACTGCTCCTCAGGGGTTCAGCAAGACAGAGCTCTGGATCCAGATGGACTGCTGACCAACTGTGTGAACAGAATAGTTGTTCTCAAGCCTTCCCCTGCTCATTTCAATTACTGGACAAGTTCCACTACCACGTTAATGCCAAGCTAAATTACACTAGCCAATGCTTTTGGTCAACATAGAGGTCACCTTTTAATTTTCCCCAATCTTTTCTGCTGTAGCGCAAAGCACTAATACTGTCTTGGCTTCTGTTGCTGTAATGCAGTCTTTAGGAATTTAGTCTTAAGTAAATTCTGGTAGAGTAACTCCTGTGTAATCTGTTTCAGTTTAGCATTTGCCAATGTCTTAGAAAAGAGGAAGACTGAAACTCAGAACTTTATTTAGTCAGTCAACAGAGTTTACTGAATGTTGACTACACGCTTGGGGCTGAGAAAAACAGAAGAAACGTTAAGAGACACTCCCTGACCCAGAGAACCATCTCATCTTGCAGTGGGAATGTAACTATGAATGAATAAGCCTGATCTGTGGACCAGGAAAGGCTTTTCTGAAAACAGTGATGTATTAGATTGTCTGATAGTATTCCACACTCAGACAGCAGCCCATAGAAAGGCCCTGAGGCAGAGAAAAGCATGGCTTATTTGAGGAGATAAAAGTTCATCATGGTCAGGGTATAGTGCTAATGGAAAGAAAAGAGTTGAAGATGATTGAACAAAGTGATTTTTAGTTTACTTATTCATTTCTTTGTTTGGCTAGGAAGCCTGCTATTCTAAACCATTAATTCGATTATGAAGAATCCACATTTGAAAGCCTCAAATTTAATTTGATGTATGTACATTTATTGAGTAAGACATGATTCCTGACCTCAGATAACTTAGAATCTAACAGGAAACATAAGACACATGATCATAGTATTATAATACAAGTCAGAATGTACCTTAAGGGAAGGACAGAGTGCCACATGAATGCAGGAACCGGTGTGCTGGATTTGTTGCTGCATTCATTTCTTCAACAAATACTTAACTAGTATCTTCTCTGGGGTTACAAGGATGAACAAGACACAAACTTTAACTTTCAAGGAATTGATTCTACTAAGCAAGACACATACATAAATCATTAGAATTCTTTCAGCACAGAGATAGAAATATGCACAGGCTATGAGATAAATCAATAGTTTTATTTTATTGAGCACTTATTAAATACTTTACATGCATTTCCCATACCACCCTTACTAGGTAGGTATTCTATCCTCATTTTTCAGATGAGAAAACAGACACTGAGAGAAGTTAAATCAATTTCAGAGGTCCCAACATTTGAAAGTTGAGGATATGGAATTCAAACCCGGTTCTTACTCATGACAAGCCCCAGGCTCCTAACCATCCTACATAGAATCCTGGTTCCCAATCACTCATAGTGCTCAGGGCAGAGCATCTCATCTGAGCCAGGCAGAGATGAGGAATGCCTCCCTGAGCAGAGTTTAGGGATTAGGAAGTGTTGGGGAGGTGAAGGGGGATAGATGGGTGCCCCAATAGACAGAGAAGCTGAGTAGACTCAGGAGGCAGAAAACTATCCAATGTTAGGCTATTATGTCCATTCTAGGTTGTTGGAGATTAAGCCAGGAGGCAGAAATTAGCCAGAAATACGCCTAGAAAAGAATCGAGATCGTGCAGGATATAGAATGTATAGTGGGAAACAGAACTGGAATTGGGTTTGCATTTTAAAGTGATTACAAGGGCAGCTGCGTGGAGGATGGCATTGAGGGAAATGAGAGTGGGAGAGAAGTTCAAGATTATTGTAGAGTTGTAGACTGCAGAAGGTGAGAATCTGAACTTAGATATTAGCAGAGTGGATGGGAGAAGAGCAGAAGCTTGAGAAAAAGTCAAGCAGTGAAGTTAATGGGCTTTCTGAATTCTCTGGCTGTGAGGAGTCAGCTCAGGGAGAAATCGGGGTTGACTTCTAGATTCCTAACTCAGGAGATGGAGTAGATAGATGGTGTTGCCACCAAATAAGGAGAAAGCAGGTTTGGGGGTTAGGTGATGAGTTCAGCTTTGGCCATGTTGATTTGGAAGCTCCAGCGAGACATCTAGATGAAGTAGTACCACAAGAAATTGGGAATCTGATTCGAAGTTCTGGATGGACACATGGGCTAGAAAAAGATTTCAGAACCATCAGCCTAATGGTGAAGTTAAAGCAAGGAGAGTGGAAGAGAGTCCCCAAGCAGAGAGGGTAGAGCGAGCTGAATGTGGGATGGTCATGCGGGGCAGGCAACTCTTGGAGGGGACACCCATGTGAAGGTCCTTAAAGAGAAATAAAGGACACTTCAGGCAGTGTAATAGTGTGAGCAAAATAGGGGAAAAAGCAAGAGATGTTTTTAGAGAATGTAATGGTTCAATGTGGCTGGATAATAGTGGGTTTGATGCAGGTATCAGGTGACTAAGCTGGGAATGGGTTATAGTCTTGAGAGCCTGAGGCCAGGCCATGAGAATGGAATACTATTCAGCCTTAAAAAGAAAAAAAATTCTGGTACATGCTTCAATATGGATGAACCTTGAGGACATTAGGCTAAGAGAAATACGCCAGTCCCGAAAAGACACATGCTGTATGATTCCGTTTATATGAGGTATTTTAAGTTATCAAATTCACAGAGACAAAAGGTAGAATGGTGGTTGCCAGAGCTGGGGGAGGGCAAAAAGTGGAGGTGTTTAATAGATGCAGTGTATCCATTTTTCACAAGGAAGAAAGGTATGTGACGGGATAGTGGTGATGCTTGCACAACCACACTTAATGCTGCTGAACTGTACACTGAAAAAATGGTGGCCAGGCATGGTGTCTCATGCCTGCAATCCCAGCACTTTGGGAGGCTGAGGAGGATGGATCAAGAGGTCAAGAGATCGAGACCATCCTGGCCAATGTGGTGAAACTCCGTCTCTACTAAAAATACAAAAATTAGCTGAGCGTGGTGGTGGGCACCTGTAGTCCCAGCTACTCAGGAGACTGAGACAGGAGAATCGCTTGAATCCAGGAGGTGGAGGTTGCAGTGAGCCGAGATGGTGCCACCGCACTGCAGCCTGGGCGACAAGAGTGAAACTCTGTCTCAAAAACAAACAAACAAACAAAAAAACCAAAAAAAGTAAGATGGGGAGGGATGGGAAAATATTCATTAAAAGGATACCAAAAAATGGTAAGATGATAAAATTTTATGTTATTTTGCCACAATTAAAAATATCAAAAGAAGAAAAAAGCAAAGAGAAAAGAAGTAATTTTTAAAGAAAGAAATAAAAAAAGGCAGGACTTCTATTCAGAGGCTATTTCCAATAGTTCTGAGGAGAGCCAATGTGGCTAGAATTGGGTAGGTAGCAGTAGAACTGTTAGTGGACCCATATGAAAGGGCTGTGTTTGTATGTCAGTCAGTCAAATGTTGGCAATGTCATATGGTTCAACATAGTAGAAAGGCAAAAGGAGACAAATCCTTAAATGAAGTTTAAGAAAATGTACATTCTAACCATTTAAATTAAATTGCAGAATATTTCCTGGGGCACTTGTTCTCAAACTAATAACCCAAATAGCAAATATTTTCCATTTTCAATCATCTTAGGTCAATTTGAAAACAGCTTTTTATTTTTTATTGGAGAAACTCATATTGTCTTCACTTGTTCAATGTGAAGTTGAGTTGCCAAAATTGCCTTCAGTACACATTTGTCTTTTGTATTTCAAACAGAGGAAAGTTTCCATTTCCCCATTTCATTGTGAAAGTTTTCAAAAAGTTTGGGCAGTGCCCAGTGCTGTCCCCATCACTCACTTCATCATTTCAGCTCTAGTTCTTGCACTTGGCAGGCTTGGGACGCCAAGTTTCTGCTTCAGTGCTGGTCAAAATCCCACAGAGGACTTTGGTACCAACACCCGCTGATAATTCTCTGAGCTGAGAGTTGTTAACTTTTCAACACAGTGACAGAATGAAAAGAGCAGGTTTTATCCCTTATAATCAATCAGGACTTAAAAAATTCACACACACATGAGGTTCAGACTCTGCTGTCTATAAGAAGCACCCCAAGAGATTATTAAAAAGGAAATTTCCAAGTGGTTTTCATAGAGATTTCAATTCTGTATATCTTGGATGGGGTCTGGGAATCTATTTTTAATAAAAAGTAGGTTAATTCTGATACAGGTGGTCCATACACTATTTTTTCAGAAATTGATAAGTTAAATCAAGGCTTATTTTTTCTTAAGGATAATTACAGTCAGACTAATCATATTGTTCTTTTAAATTGGTAGATACTCTAGCATTCTGAGTGCATTTTATTTATTATACAGTACATCCAAAATCATTTTCTAAACTTTGGAAACATTTTCAGCAAATGAATGCATAAAATGAGATACTGTGTATTTTACTAAAGTTTTACTGGTATTTGAGGACAAAAGTCATAGTTATCCTTTCTCCTGTTTTCTCCAGCTCTCTAAGTATAGAATTGGGAGGAGGAGGAGGAGGAGGAGGAGGAGGTCATCAGAGCATTAAGAAGCAAAGAGAGTAGAATGTTACTGGGGGTTCTACAATCACCCAGATAATAGCAGGAAGTGGGGTGGAGAGGCATGTTATAAATCAGAAAGAAGAATCCTCAGAGAAGGCTGGGAAGCAGGTAATTTTCAGAGTTGAGGAAGTGGGTACACCTGCAAAACAGAAGAGATTTTTGGATGACGGTTATAGAATAGCAGTCTAGAGGCAGCAGTGGGAGCCAGTTTCTGTCCCTAGATACTAGAGCTCCAAGAGCCTGAGAGAATGACTCATCTCTGCAGAAGGAGGTGGGAAGGAATGTTGTTGCCAGGGGACCCAGTGGCTACGACAGAAAGATGCCAAAAAAAAGGTACTGGATTTCTCCCAACACCTTTGTCATTGGTCATAAGAGACTTCCCCAAACAATGAAATACTGTTTGGAGATCCCACTGGATATAGGACCAAAGGGCAAGCAGCATTGTGAGCAAGGAGATGGAAACCCAGAAAGGGATACCTCACTACCTGCACAACACAAATAGGGTCAAGGAGAATGTTCAGGAGTTGATTTCCTTTGGAAGCTTGGCGGAGGTAGGAATACACACTTCAGAGCAGGACTTGAAAAGTGAGATGCTTAGGGGCCAGGCAAGTAAGGTGAATGAGTGATGGCGGATTAGTGAAAAGTGTGAACAACTAAGAGATCTCCAACCTCATCTAAAGGGACTGACCTTGCCTCTGTCCAACTGTTTTCAGGTGGGCATATAGAATGTAGGGCAACAAATCCCCTGTCATTAATGAGGCCCAATGTTGGCAACTAATTCAGATGTTAAGTAAAATGCACTATCAGCCAAACCAAACATATCTGTAGCCAGATCTACCCCATGGGCTGCCAATGTGTGGTCTCAGCTTTGGAGCCAGAGAGACAATTATTAAAACTCTTTGATACTCAGTTTTCTCATTCATGAAACGATACGTGGAAAATACTCAGCTGATTATTTTGAAAGTTATTTTGGAAACAATTAGACTTACTCTTCATGTCTTTAAATGAATGCATGTAAAGTATTTTTGCAGTGTCTGCTACTGAGTAGATCCTCAGTAAATGGCTCTTATATTGATCAGAATCATGCGGTTTTTTTTTTTCAACATTTTCTTCCCCAAACAATCAAGCAATTGCCTCTTCTTAGAAATGTAAAAGATTGCAGTGTCTGCAACTATCCTTCAGGTCAAGAGATGACTATTAGTGTAGAAAGGATGTGTGGCTCAGCTCCCTTCTCTCAGCTGCCCTGCTCTAGCACCTTCCTTTCAGATCCTCTGGTCCTAGAGATGCCTGAATGTCACAGGCAGAATTATACAAGTTCTACACTAAAAGAAGTTGTACAGGAACCTTTAAACAACAGCATCAAAAGCATCTGTTAAAGTAACGCTTTCAACTGAGTGCTTTGCTAGACATGGTACAAAGTGAATTCAACAGACACAGTTCCTTTCCTCTTGGAAGACCTAAGACATTACAAATACAACAACAGATATTTTATATTCATACAAAGTGAGATAAATAGCACATGAACAAATAAATTAATGAACCTCCCTGACCAAAAAAAAAAAAAACTGAGGAAAGGGATGCCTGCATTTATTGGTAAGAGAATAATCTGATGCATGTTACACCAGGGGAAAACCATGTTGTCTTTTTCTATCTATCTATCAGTGAACTCATAAAGAGATGAGATTTCGAAATTGAGTAATCTCAGGAGATTCCTTGGTGAGTTAACAAGAGATGAACGTCCAGATATATAGAGAGAGGAGCATTCCAAATATAGTGTGAGACTTGAGGAGAGGTTTAGGGATGGAAAAAGATGACTGCTTAAATGGATTTAAATACTTTTGCCTGGAAGCATATGATCCTGGTGAAAAATTAAGATGTGACTGACTAGGAAATTCCGAGAATGAAATGATATGAGGCAATGTTCTGTTGAACTCCCCAGACCTGGCCTTCCTCAGGTAATGTCCACAGGCCTGGGAAAAGTCTGCCATCTTCTAGCAAGAGCTTATTTATTTTCACCTGGTTTTGCGGTGTTTTTCAGTTGGTTTAAGTCAACTATTCTTTTCTGCAGTCTTCCCGTGTAGGTTCAGGGTAATCTGACTACAAACTAGTACTAGGGATGGAGACTCAGGAAGACGGGGACAATGCACAGTTGCTCTGTTTCTAGCAGGAGTGGTTCTCACTGTGTGTGACTAGCTTGCTGAACCATGACCATCTGCAGCGGCTATCAGGGGCCTACGTGGGGAAAGTTTGCCTGAACTTTCTTCCTCTTAGATTCTGCTTATCCTTGACCGCTCATGTAGCTGTCTGTAATTTCTTGTCAAGGAAATGATATTTTCTTTTCGTAAGGCTAAACTTGTTCCAGGGACTTTTTTTCTTCTTAAAAACATTGTGTCCCATGATTAACTAAGGATTAAAAAAAAAGTTGTGGGGAGGAAACCTAATTTCTTCCAAAATCTTTGAACCTGTCAGTTTAACTCAGCAGGAATAAAGAAATAAGCTGATTTGAAATGTGATAACTAACTAGCTAAATACACACACACACACACACACCCATATTTGTATGGAAAAAATTTCAGGATTCCAATATATTGTTTTTGCCTCTACCTATCCTGACAGAGGTAACAGAAAGGAAAAGTAAATATTTGTTTGTAGTATTCTAAACAAAGAGTTTGGTGGTGGCATTTGCTGCTTGGCTTCATCCTGGCTTCTGACCTACTTATCATCCGTGTCTCTTTAGGCAAGTTACTCAGCTATAGTCTGCTTTACTTTCCTTTATGATAGATGGGAAGGGAGAGGGCTACAAAGTAGCACCTATGTTAGACTGGCTATGGAGATTAAATCAATGCATGTAAACTACTTGAAGAGTGCCTGACACTCAGTAAGTATTGAATAAAAGTTAGCTAGGATCATGCATACAATTACTGTATAATGATCATGATTGAGATTAAGAAGGTATGAGCCTAAAGGTAGGACTAAATTTAATTAGCCTTGGCCTAAGGTTCTCAGGTAGTTGAGCTATAATTAAATGCCTTTGGCCAATCCTTTTTCAAGTATCAGAGATCTTGGGAGGGTTAGCCCTGAGCAAAACTTCTGCTTCACCACGCCCCATGAAGGCCTAGAGAATGGGATGCCCTGCGAGGCCATATGAGAATGAACAGGAGGGAGACATTTACTGTAGTCCTAGCCTAATCCCAAATTCTATTAATTCAGCAAGTGATCTTTTCAAAGGGCACTCTAATATTCAAAATTCTCTGTATCTTCTTGTATATTCCTTCTGCTAAACACTATACATTTTAGGAGATAAGAATAATAATACATGAATAAAATGTAAAAATATTTTTCCTCTTTCTAATTAAACATGACATACAAGTAGTTCTTGAATTGGAACTACTAATTCCCTAATATTATTATTATTATTATTTTCTGCTAGAGAATGTTTATAGACATCTAGCAAGTGGCCTCACAGTTCCATTGAATTCATAGATATTTCCAAACGTTGGAGAAAATGTCCTCTTCATACGTTTCCATTGAAGTTTATGGCAGTTTCTGGGTACAATCACATCAATATTGCACATCTATAGATACTTTACAGGTTACATAACTGTGGTTTTGGATTTAATTGCCAACTCGTTACCCTGATAGTAATTCCAGACGGGAATAACAGAGCAAAGGGGCCTGCCCATTGTGTTACTGCAGCCTATAAAAACAAACAGGAGGATCCTTAGGGTTCAATTGGAGGACTTACAATTGCACCTAACGTTAAAATGCGAACTTTGGACATCTGGAAGATGAGTCTGGATTTGGTCACTTGCCTTTAGGAAGTAAATTCATGAAATTGTGATGGTTCTAAAGAACAGTGGTGTTCCCACCTGGATTTATGCACAGGCAGAAATGACAAAGGTGAATGTGAGCTGGTCTGCAAAGCCACATAAGTCAGGAGAGAAAAATGGAGTTGGGTTTTAAACTCACAAGTAATCCAGGATGATGACTGGCTTCTTTGGTCCTAACATGAAAATAACTCATCTAAAATGAAGAGCAGTTATGTAAAAAGTTTGTTCTTACTTGGCAAAAACATGCATGGTTTCTGGAACTTGTAACTACACAGAGTATCACTTGGCATCAGAGAGCCCATTTAGGAAAAGAATGACCCATGGTGACATGGGCTTGTTGGAAAGGGTCAGGAAAGGAACATATACAGCAAAAGGTACATAACAGCTTTCCGTAGAGAACGCTGGGTATCATTTTCTTCCACTCATCCCTCCTCTCCATCATCAAAGCCAAACAGTTACATAGTTATGCATTCTACCCTGCCCAATGCATTCCAAATGCCAATAAGAGAGGTAGGACTGTTGTTACTACTTTTTCTTTCTAAAGCTATGAAAAGTTCTTTGTTTGTTCCTTATATAGTTTTAGGAATACCTTTGAGGAAATTGCCTTTATTCTTTATAGCAGGTTTCATATAAAGCAAGTTTTGTGTTGCTTAGGAATAAAATTTTAGGCTTCTGGAATATTTTGCATTTTGTCTCTCCATAAAAAGATAATTTCAATTTCCCTAAATTACAAGGAATCTACTCTTCATGGTGTAGCAAAATTTTAAATTATGTAATTTAGATTACTCCAGAATAAAACTTCTTAAAAACTGAGAGCACAGCTTAAGTGTATGGTCTAGAGGCAAGAGTTAATGGCATGGAAAAGTAGTAAAAGGTTGGATTAGAAGGTTTAATACTTATGATCTCTCAGCCCATTGCAGTTTACTCACTCCTTAGGAGACACAGATGGGACACGGCAGGTGTGTGTAAGGAGTGAAGCAATTCATGAATACTCAGCCATGAAATAGAAAATCAAAATGAAATAAGTATGACTGTAACTATCTTGGTCTATTAACATTCAAATATTAATACCTACTGTTCTTTGAAAGCCATTACTGAATAATTACTGATAAGAAAAAAATGATAGCTTAGGAAGAGGAAGATGTTCAGGAAAAGCATTTAAGCAGGGTTTGAAAGACTTGTGATTTTCTTAACTCAGGGTAATAGTCGACCAATTAAAGTAGGTTTCCCATCCAAATGGTTCCCATCCAAAATGATCCCGTTTTTTCCCCAAGCGATCTAATTTACGATCCCTTGGGAAAAAATTCCAAAATGCATTACAACTGTTCATAAGGGTGACACATGGACCTATTTTTCTAAGGACTTTGATTTAATATTTGAATGCAACGGTATTTGACTTTGTTAGTATAGAATATTTAAACTTAAAAAGAAAATACCTTAATTTGCTTATGCATAAGCCTATTAAATACATTTCTAGGGGATCTTTTTATGTTTATTCTCTAGAACATAACCTATCTTTGAAGTGGTATATTAGTTTTTAAAAAGTCATTCCTAAGCTGAATAATTAAACTGAAAACAAAAGCTATTCTTAGGGTATATTCCACATATAAAACTATGCACACGATGCTTTGATTCAAACAATATACTTATAAAACTTTGTTATTGTTTGAGTTCCATATTCAGAATGGCAACTTTTGTTTTTGATGATTATTCCATCCTGAAACAATTTCCCCCCCTGCCCAATTAAACCAGAATTGGGAGCACATTTATATCTGAAGACACTCAAGCTTCTCAACTGCCTGCTTCAGAAATGTAGACCTTTAGTGCTTGTGTTCATTTTGTCTCTTTGTGGAGGGCTCAAAAGAAAACAGAATCAATTCCCTTAAGTTTTCTGGAAGAAAAGGTTGCTTTTGTTGCTTTGATCTTAGCATGTTGTGCATTTTTTATTGGCTGTTGAATATAAAAGCCACAGCCTCATCTGGTTTTCTGCTGTATTCTCATATTGTAAATCACATCATGCCTTCCAATCTAAAGTAAAATGCCTAAGTCCAAAATACCACTTCAAAATGGATTTATCATTATAGTTGATAGATTTCCAGGGTGTAAGAAAACAATTCAACAGTTTGATTAATATGCCACAGACTGCTAAAAATATATTCATGCATTTTAGACGATAAATTCCAGGATATAGACATACACTCACGCTATTTTAGATCCTTTTTTCCTACCATTGCAAGAGGCTGCTTTAGCTAATGCAACAGCTGGCTAGGTTATTGCTTCAACAATATAATTCATAATGCAAAAGCAGCTCTTTTCCAAACATTTTAGAGCAACTCAAGTTGTTTACATCTCCTGTGGGTGATTTTCCTATAACTTTGTGCCAATTGGTGTCATACTATTTGGTTAAAACCTACATTAAATCAAGACAACTGCACTTAGTTAAATTTCTCTCATACAGAGAATTATAGAAAAATTACAGTAGCTGATTTGAGCTCATCATCATTAAGTATATACAGGGTTTTAGAAAATGAATGCAAACTACAAAAATGGAGTTGTATAATTAAACATTAAATAGTCCAAGTAATAAAAGTCATAGATTAATTGTCTCTCAGTTCTAGTCAGATCCTTTAAATACTGTCTCACTACTTGAGCATTGGTTCTTTCATCGGAAGAGTGCCTATCCTTAAAGTTGGGAAATTTCAGCTCCTTTGGAGCACCGATCATCTGTAAAAAGTAATTGGCATCTTCTTCCAAAGTTTCAAATTTCCCTACAAAATCATAGTTGATCAAACATGGATAGCAGAGTTTGCTGACCTTTTCCCAGTGAATGTCCATTCCTACTGGACGGTGGGAATCCAGCAAGTAGTGGATAAACTCTTTGAACCTGACTCCGGATCCATTAATTAATGCTTCTTCACAGGCATTTGGTCGATATTTCTTGATAATTGCCTTTCCAAATACTGGATGGTAATAACTATTGGGGTGTTCAAATTTGTCCCTAAAGGCTGATACTAATCTTTCCATGGGATCACGAACAAACACAGCTTTGGTGTAAGTATTTAAGCGGGTATATATCCCTTTTAGGTCAAAGCTATCTAGCTTCTTCAAATGCTTCCCGTAGTGGACAGCATCATGGGAGATGTTGTATGCAGAGGAAGCCAATCCATTTAGTACCATCAGAATTCTTTTCCAATTGGAACAGCCAGCCTTAGGTACCTCGCAATATAAGATTTTGTGTTTATCTTCTACATAGATTCTGGATACTGTATGAAAAAGATGTGACTGATGACGACTCACCCTGCCATATTTCTTGCAAAACTCCTGAAGGAAAGACCTTCGTTTCTCTTGGATCTCATCAGTTTTCTTCCATTTGTTATCTTTGACTAAACTTTTGTTTAAAGGGTGAATGTCCACTGGCCAATGCATGTTGCTGAACTTGTTGAAAACAGTCTTAGCTCCTTGATGTTTTTCAATCCACTTCTCTGTTGGTGACCCTGTGGACTTGCTTAAAGCTTGATCCCTTCCTTGTGAATAACTGGTCTTTGTTAAGACCCTAGTAGATCTCTCAGAATTGAGTAGAAGATTTTCCTTTTTTTCTCTTACATCCTCAGGCATGTGAAACTTGGGGTTCTGTTAAAATAAAGAAGGAGAAATGTTGAAAGCACAGTCACAAGTGTGGGTATACTAGATAAGGAACTTAACATATTTGTTTAAAAATACTATCGAGGAGAGCATATTTCATATAAGCTGCCAGAACAATTTAGCAAGGCATGCTGAATATACATTTTGTAGTGAGCTTCTTCACAGAAAATGCAGCAATGAGAAATGGCATCTACAGGATAGAGAGGAAAGAACCCTGTATTTTTGTTCTGGCTTTACCTGTAATGCAATAGAATGTAACTCAACCATTCTGGGCATCTATGACTTTTGGGATATTAATAAGTATATCATCTTCAAGTACTGTTTTAGTTTGTGCACCTGAATGTAGATACAAACTGGAGATGTTTTGAGATTGAAACTTTTGTTGTTTTTAGGGAGCGCTCTGTAATGCACAGAATAGTTCAAAATCATAAATTACAACTTAAAATTGTGGCAGTTACAATTATATATATATATATTTATATATATAATTGTG
>NW_016820817.1:168478-201351 GCF_001698545.2 Rhinopithecus bieti | reverse complement strand
AATATAATTATAATTATAAATCTTGATGACCATTTCAGTTTTCTAAGTGCTTACAAAAAGTCATGTATTTTTTTTCTGGGAAAATGCTTTATTTTTCTAAAGTATTTATCACAATAATTTAAGAATTTATTATGATCATAGTATACAATCTCATTAATGTATGAGACCTTCCCTTTTTCCCAAGTGAAGAATGACTAAGGAATCCAGAGAAGTCTACTTCATGTCCTGCTCCATAAAGTTGTATCAAAGTAGAGTAAAAATGTAGTTATCTTTCCAGCAGGATGAATGAGTCCATTTACTACATAGTGTTCATCTTGCCACATCCTTCCTACAGCTCTCGCAGTAAAAGAAGACATGGAAGATGGGATTTACAAGGTGGCATCCTCTGGTAGGGATGAAAATTTTAAGGACATTGGCGTTTACTCTGGGTGAACTAGGGAACTTTTGTAGGGCTCTGGGTAGAGAAGTAACATGATCTTACTTAGACTTGAAAAGGACGGTATGGAGAGGAATGGATTGAGATATACATATAAGGTTTTCAGCATGTTATTGGAAAGGTAAATGAATAAATTCTGTGCTGCAGGCATAATGCATGGTGTCATCAGCCTAGAGGTGGAGGGAGTAGTGGGGAAAGTTTCCTAGGGAATATAAACATGATTGCAAATATATATATACACACATGATACACATGATTGCATATATATGTAGTATATATGTGTGTGTATACACAATTTTAAACTACTGTATCCCCAAGAGTGTCTAGAATGGTCTATAGCCTATAATAATTTCTCTCAAATATTTGTGGAATGAACAAGTGAATGAGTGAATGGAATTAGGTCTTCAAGGATAATTAGTAATTTTCTAGCAAATTAAGCAATAGAACAGAGGAATGAAGCACTGTTCATGGAGCCACTTCCAGACATCGTGATCATTCCACCAGCTGAGGTTAAAGAGCGCTGCTTTTTTTCTAGTGCAAGAGGACTGTGTGAATAACCCCCTGAACACCATATACCAGTGTGTATAGCCCCGTGTCTTACTCTGTTCTCATGCTGCTAATAAAGACATACCTGAGACTGGGTAATTTATAAAGAAAAACATGTTTGATGAACTCACAATTCCACATGGCTGGGGAGGCCTCACAATCACGGCAGAAGGTAAAGGAAGAGCAAAGGCATGTCTTATATGGTGGCAGGCAAGAGAGCATATGCAGGGGAACTGCCCTTTCTAAAACCATCAAATCTCATGAGACGTATTCACTATCACGAGGACAGCATGGGAAAAACCCACCCTCATGATCAGTTACCTCCCACCTGGTCCCTCCCATGACAAGTGGGGAGTATAGGAGCTACAATTCAAGATGACATTTGGGTTGGGATACAGCCAAACCATATCACCCCCTAAAACAGCCACTCGAAATCTTCCATACCACTGGACCATCTATTTGGAGTTTTAACTCTAAAACCGTTTGTCTGCTATCTTCTCCAGAGGCTGCCAGGATTACTTCAAAGCCCTTTATACTTCTTTAATCAGTGATTTGTAGTACATGAAGTTGTCACTGAAAATACAAAATTTGACTGTGGTTTGGCAGATGATAGGGTTATCGGTACACATGCATGGAAAATACTTAGCACAGGCCAAATATAAAACTGTCGTGAGATTTGTGCTATTACTTCTTCTGCTATTACCGCTATAAATAATAACTACTATTATTGTTGTTTTAGCAGCAGCAGCAGTAGTAGTAGTTACAGTGCTTTAATCCCAGGGACCTGGTGAATTTCAAGGCCCCCCAATTGTCCATTATTATTCAGTCTGTAATTTGTGTGTCCCTACATATGCCCTCACCAGGTCTCTTCTCTGCTCGACAATCAGAAACAGAAACAAAATCCACCTTCCCCTGTGGCCTCTGGACGTTCTGCTTTGTGGCCATCAAATTCCCCTTTAATCTCCAGGGATTTCTGGAATGTTTGTTTCCAAGACTCTCTGTAAATGAAACTTGGCTGACTCCCAACACTCTGTGTCCTTGCACTTTCTCAAGTAGATGAAACTTCACTTCCTTGAACTACTTGTCTCTCTGGCCAGTAGTGAGTGATTTCCCTGCAACCCATGCTGCTTCCAGGACATCACCCAGCTAAGCCTCCTGCTTCTGTGAAATCAAAGTATCCTCCTTAAGTCTCCCTTTCCCCCTCCTCTTGTTGTCATCTACCTTTATCACTGATCTGTCCACTTTATGCACTCTAGCTTCTAACTCAGCTCCTGTCATTACGTTTATTGACTCTGATGTCCAATCAACTCTCAGTTCCTTGACCACTTTGTTTTTAACAGAGGAGCTCTCCACTTCACATCAACCAGAGCCTTTACTATTCCCACCATCTCTCTGACCAAGCTTGTCTCACCTTCCAGTTCAGTGTTATTTCCTGCTTTGCAATTCTTTGACCACTTTTCACTGTTACCCAGGTCTTAACAGCCAGCACAACTGGCTCTGCGTTCTTCAGCTCTCAGTTGGAAAGTCACCTCTGTAAAAAGGCTTTCCCTATTCAACCTATCTAGGTTATTTTCTTCCCTTCCAAAATATTTCCTACAGAACTCTGCTTATTTTTCTCATAGCACTAATCACACTGAGAAATGATTTATTTCCTTCTCTGTTGTCTTTTTCATCCCACTCCACCTCCATTGCACTAGAATATAACTGCAGAGAGGTCTTATCTTTCTTGCTCTCTGTGGTACTAAGCACACTGCCTGGTGCATAGAAGGTGATCAAGACATAATTCTTGAATAAGTAAATGTGCTTATAATTTAATAGTGGTCTTCTAAACAATTGTTTTAGGACCTTGTGGAAGAAAAACAACATTGATCAAAAGGTCAAGTTAAACTTGGATAAACAATTGACCAATTCTTGTTAAGGTGATGAGAATCTGTGTTTAAATAAACCTTTGGCAAAAGAGAAAACAAATAAAATAAGCACATGGGAAGCTGCTTGCAGTAAAGTAGATGTGGAGGCTTCGAGTCTAACCTGCCTGCCAAATCAGATCCATTCAAAGTCCCTCAATGCTGTCTCCAAACCCGTCAAGGGCTTCCCAGCAATCCGGATCCCCAGGCCTTACTGTGGACATCCTGAATCAGAATGTCTGAGTGTAAGGCCCCTGACTTTGATTTCAGCAAGATCTCCTGGTACTCTAGTGGCAGTCATAGCATTTGAAAGGAAATTATAAAAATAAGGCACAAGCCCTGACAAGTTCCCTTCATCCTATCTAGGGGAGAAAGACATCAAATGTAGTGGACTTGAATATTTCAGAAGGAGGGGAATAATTTGGATGTAGAGTAGGAATGTCACATGAGCCCTTATTTAGACTAGATGCAATGTCTTTCTTGTTTATCCATTTCTCTTTGCTGGAAGACTTTGATCCACAAGTAACTTTGTAAAGACTAGTTTAGCTGGGGAGATAACTGCATGAGGGAAAGGTTTACCACTCATTGTAAATTAGTCTCCTGCTAGTCTACTGAGTGCTAGTAAGTTTTCTCTACTGTAACCAAATTGAGATGTGGCAAAAAGGGTTAATTCTCTAAAGCACCAGTGACCCACAAGGGTGGCCACCAGATCTTCTCCTGGAACTCCTCATCTCAATGTCATTCACCTTATAAAATCTATTACTTGGGTTTGATGACATCCCTCCCAACCCCCACCCAACTCCATTTTCTTCCAGTCACAGCAAAGACTCCATCACTAAGGGGTTTGTATTACTAAAATCAAAGCTAATGACATTTCACATTTAAAGCTCATACCAACAAAGTCCCATCATCATCATCATCATCACAACAATAATAAAAGAATAAAATCTTATATCTCCATTTTCCTTGGGACACTTTATTCTGATTGTCCCTAAGGCAAACATGTATAATAAAGCCAAAATTATCCTGTTGCCTTCAAAAGTGGCTCCCCCTGTGTTCTTTTGCATTTTTGAAAAGGTCCTATTACTTTCCTGTCACCCACTCACAAAATCTGAGAGATGCTTTAACAATGGGAAAGTCAATTGGCTATTTTACGTCTCATAATACTTCTTTTTTTTGTATCTTTCCAAATTAATTACCCCCTAATCGGATATTTATTATCCTCCTAATTAGTCTCCCTGCAATTATTACTAAATTATTCTTCCTCAAACATTGTTTTTTATTTCTTAACATTTTGGATGGGATCCTCTAGCATCAGTGAACATCCCCATTCCTTCGCTGGCATTTGCAGCCTGGTGCTGCTGATCTCTTCTCCTCTTTTTTTTTTTTTTTGCTTCTGTCTTAACACATGCCCTGTCCTCCACTTGCTTTTATCTGGGCTCTCGGCATCCCCCACTCATGGTCTCCTCCTTTCTTAGGACTTTCAAAGTCTTCTAGTTTGATGTAAAAATCCTACTTTCTCCATGACAACCACCCAGGTCTCCAGTGAGTGATTCTACTCCCTTTGAAATGACTATAGCACTTAGTCTGTACCTCCTGTAAGGAAAGTAATTTTATTCCAGCTTCCATGGTTATTTGATTGTTTTGTTGGAAAAACTCTTAACTCCAGCTAAATTGTAAGCTATGGCAGAAAGCTATAGTTTTCCATAAATATCCTTAAAGAGTAGATATTGCAGAGTTAACTGAAAGACATGTAACTACAGATTTAAAAAAATGAATATCTAAAAAAATATAATGGAAAATGTGTGGAATGTTCATTAAGTCTGCAATAAATTTGAGAGCCTAATTCTTATTTTTTTAAATTAATTAATTAATTTATTTATTTAGAGATAGAGTCTTGTTCTGTTGCCCAGGCTGGAGTACGGTGGCGTGATCTTAGCTTATTGCAGCCTCTGCCTCCTGGGTTCCAGCAATTCTGCCTCAGACTCCTGGGTAGCTGGGATTACAGATGCATGCCACCACACCCAGCTAATTTTTGTATTTTTAGTAGAGTCAGGGTTTCACCATGTTGGCCAGGCTGGTCTCAAGCACCTGACCTCAGGTGATCCGGCCACCTCGGCCTTCCAAACTGCTGGGATTACAGGCATGAGCCACTGTGCCTGGCCAATTATTGTTATTTTTAAGGGTTTGTGTATCAAGCATATCTCCTCTGTGAATTCTTATCTGATCCTCAACATTGATATAAATTATACTTTCTTTCTCCCTGTCAAAGTTGTTGAGCACCTACTATACATCAGGTGCTGTGCTGGATGCCAGAGATGGTGGGGTTTATAAGACACGTGCAGTCCTTATTTATATGGAGTTGGTATTCTCATAGGGAAAAGTATATTAAGCAAACAATTGCACAATTAATTAATCTATTACCATAGTGGCAAAGGCTCCAGCAACATGCTATTGGAAGCTTGGAGAGCAGAAATGAGGGCCCAGGATACAAAGAAAAGACTGGCCCAGTTTGAGTGTTCAGTCCTCTGTTTAGTGTGTTTTATTCTAGGTAGTTGTTAGGTTAATTGTTTAGGTAATGATCTATTTTAATTTCATTAAATGTCAGTGTGCAGTCTCATAAATCTATATAACCCCCACTAGCATCAATACTATCTCGCATTAATAACATATGTTTGAATTTGATTGAAGCAAAGAATATCATTCCTGTACTGCTCCTTATTGAGGCAACAAATTCACATTGGTTTTACACTGTTGATAAGTGTTGTACATTTGTAAGACCTTGTATACTATTGTGGATCCTATGGAAACTATAAAACTTGAGACTCTGATCATTCATTCATCAATGCACATATATTGAACTACTACTGTATGTTGTTTTAAGCATTATATAAATAAGGATGAGATAGATAAAATTTGTGGCCCTTCAAGGACACCAAAGTTTAATTGATCTGATGAAAATAAGCAGTTTATAAAAAAAACATGATAATTGCTATAATAAAAGGATATGTCAGGTATTTGGAAAACAAAGAAAAAAGTGCTTAATTTTTCTGGAGAGATTTTTGGGGGAAAATTTCACAAGGGAGGTGATGCCTGAGATGAGTCTGGGAAAGATGACTGAGAAGCTACCAGGTGGACAAGCCAGAGATGGGAAGGGCTGTACATCCTGACATCAAGAGTCTGCTTGGCGGCCAGACTCAGATGATAGGGAGAGGTAGGTGGGGTTGGGCGTCATTCCAGGAGGGCCTGGGCCGATATAAACAGTCCGACTTTACCACATATAGGACAGGGATTTTCAATAAGGTCTTGACAAGGTTCATGATTTAAAACAAACATTCTGGTGGCAGTGGGGAGGTGTGGCTGGGGGCAGAGGGATCTCCTGGAAGATGATTACGATTGTCCATCAGGAATCCTTAGGAGAGGAACTAAGACAATGGGGTAAAGAATGAAGAAAAGGGAGTTGAGACAAACTTAGGAAACTGCTCATATTCAAAGCGTAAGGGTGACAGAAGTGTAAAGAATGGCTCCCCATTTCCTCTCTGAGAGAAGCAATAGAAGCAGCAGTTTTTGTGGGGGACCTGGGGTGGGTGTGGGCATTCACTATCTTCAATTTCAGACCTCTTGAGTTTAAGGTGCCTTAGAGAGCTGGAGGTAGACAGCAGGACTGAAAAGCTCGGTATAGATTCAGGAGTTATTGGCTGGTGGAGGTGCAGCTGGATTCATGGCCCTTGAAGGCACTGCCCAGGGAGTAATTTATAATATTACTCTTAATAATGTATCTTTTGTGATTTACCTTGAATCTAGATAGAAGTGCAGTTATATTTCTTCACACCATCAAGGAGACCTAATTGTCTCTAGTCATTGATAAGATAAATGATGGGAGAGGGTGGGGTGCTCAAAAGTCAGTCTTTTCTGGGGACACAGGTCAGTGTGTCTCTCCCTGGTCCCTCTGTGCCACAGCTACTCCTCTTAAATCTTGATTCAAGGGCTTCAGAAGCTGATGGCATAGTTATGAGAGGGGTGAAGACTGTGACTGCATTTCCAACAGACCCTGAGGACAATTGGGAAGAATGTGAGTATGGAGTCCTAATATCCAGTGCCATTTGCCCCATCTCCCTCTCCATCCTCACCCTTTGCCCCTCCACCTTCAGTTATTCATTACACACTTGTTTTCTGAGCATGAACTGTGCTCCAGGCACTGGGCTGTGTGTTGGTGGTATAGCTAGCAAGACAGACTTGGTCCCTGATCTTATGGGGCATCCTTGGGGTCAGGGTGGGGTAGGGAGATACAAATAAGAAAACCAAGAACTATACTTATGGGAGGTAATAAGATGGAGAAAAAACTTGGTGCATGAAAGTGCAAGAAAAAATTTGGTGCAGGAAAGCATGAAAGAGGAATCCTGGCTTGCAGGTGAGGGAGGGTATCTGGGAGAAACTGTGAGCCAGGCAGAATCATTTCCATTTCCTGTCTCTGTGACTTACTTCCTCTCTCTTGAATATTCTTCTCCATTTTGTTAGCCTAGTTAATAGGCTAGGGCATGGAGCAAACTGGTTTAATCACTGCATCAAACAGAAGAGTAGATAAAGACAAGCTCATTTTACAGATTAAGAACCTGAGCTCAGAATTTAAATAATGTGCCAAGTTAACACAGCTATTGCTGGAGCTGGTGTGTCAAATCTCTGTCTTAGTCATGTCTGGCTTTTTCAGCTGCATCATATGTCAAGCAATCTATTTCTTGTTTAATGTCCGTTAAATGAACTGATGTCAGGAAAGCACCAGGCACATGCCTGTTACAAGAGAGTATGGTGGTTAACAACATGGATTTTTGAGTCAGACAGAACTGGTTATGTGTCCTCTTCTGTCGTTTTCTCTCTGGGTGACCTTGGTTATCTTGTTTCTGAGCTTCAGTTTCCTTATCTGGAAAATGAAGATAATAACAGCGTCTACCTTATTGGATTATAGGAAATGCCTGTACAGATTCCTTAATGTAAATATGTTCTCCATAAATATTATTTTATTGATTTAGGCACTGAATATTTTGAGCAATTTCTGTATGATAAGCAGTTTTAGGTAAGTATTTGTTTTTTACTCTGCTTTTTTCATCTATTTCTCCTCTTCCTTCTCTCTCACAACATGTAGCAAAGTTAAATGTTCAATGGCAATAAAAACGAGTGGGGAAAAAAGAGAAGGATAAGACAACTGAGAGACAGAAATAGGAAAGAGAAAAGATAAGCTTAAGTGGAGACAAAGGCAAAGAAAGAAAACAGAAGAAAAAAAATCACAATTATGGGTAACAGGAAGGAACAGTGAATACTTGAGGAGAGTGGGTAAAGAGAGAAGCTACTGAATTACAGTCTTCTCCAAGCTATGAGCTTTAAAATATTTAAACTGCTTCAACACAAAAACAGCTGTTTCTGCTGTGAGGCTATTCAAGTTGATCCAACAAGTTAATTTCTATGGTCCTCTTGGATGCAAGGATTGAAACTATGATTTTATTTGCCAGTTCTTTCAATTTTTGGATTTAATTCCTAGTTTTTTTCTGCTTGAAGCCAAACAAGCTTAAAATACGAGGACTGAGGACGTACCAAAATGTGAATGTCAAAGAGAAGTTTCTATTGGAAATAGTGCTCTGGTTTGACAAGACTATCAGAAGCTGAAAACTGACATAAGCTTACTGTATATAAGCAGATAAGGCTACTCCCCAAGGGGTTCAATATGCTTTTATAGATTTATCATTCCATCTTCCTTCCAAGTTTTGTAGGAAAAATGAGATGATTCTTTTGTTCGCAAATTTACAGATAAATAAATCAAGATAGACTTGTGTAATAACTTGCCCTAGGTCACTCTGTGAAATGAATGGAGAAGTCAGGAATGTAGTCCAGTTCTCTAACTCTAACCCAGTAAATCTTAGCAGAGTAGTTTGTTTTTTAAAGAAACTCAAAATCTTATTGAGGAGCTGCAACTTGATAAATTAAATACATTCAAAATGTTTGGCCCTGTCTATTTTATTTCTTAGGTGTGTGTCTGTACATATTAAATGTGGGTGAGAATAGCAAAAACCAATAAATTATATTTGGTAGGAAAGAAGTAGAATAAGTTGGTGTTTTGACTATTAGGATTTAAACACTTCATCAGAATTCAGATATCTAATAGATTTGGGATATGGCTCATTAATATTTCCATGTATTTAGTTGTCTGACATTAGTATCGGTCAGTCAGCCTCCCCTCCCCTTGCATTTCAGGTTAATGCCAACAATAATGTGTGTGTCCAAGAGGGTTATGGAGGAGCAATGGAGGGGGGCACCCTGACTCTGACACCTTGTTCTAAAGCATACAGTTGCTAGACAGAGTTCTTCCTCTTGTTCTCTGGAATGTGGTGAAGAGGAAGGAACCAGCTGTCTTGGGTTGCAATTTCAAAATGTCAAGTTTTCTTTTTGTGTGTGTGTGTGTTATGGCCATGGATCGGCAAGAAAAGATTTTCACAGGCAAGGGGGATGAGTCCATAAGATGACACTGTAACAGGGGATTGGCTTGGGTACACCAGGGGGCTAGAGACATGGGTCATCCCTGGAGGCGGGAGTTCGGGTGCTCCCCTGCGATGGAGACTAAAAGTGCAAGAGAGAAGAAAGTTGTTGTGAGGTCAGGAGCATGGTGCCTGGATAGATCTTCAAAGTATGAAGAGCATTCGCTTTTGGGTCAGATCGTCCAGGTCCTCCACCTATTAATTGGGTGATTTTAGGACAATGTCATCATTCATGGCTCCCTAGAATCAGACCTTAAGTCAAGGGGTTGAGAGCAAGTTATTAATTTAGCGTTGATTCCAGGAAACACTGGCAGGACAATAGGGAACTGAGAAAGGAAAGGCACAGAATGTAGGGTGGATTATCGAGCAAGTTAGCACAGTGGGAATAGGAGCTGAATTCTACTGAGAAGCCCTCAGAGCAAATGTAGAACATATCTCCCCAGAGTTATTCCACACCATCCTATCAGCTGTGGTTGAAGGCTTCTGCAGGGACAGTTCTGGCAAGTCCAGTCTGCTCTACAGGTGGGCAGGGTGGACTCACTCAGGCAGAGTCACAGGTGTGGGTAGTTGGTTGGAAGTCTGGCTAGAGTGCAAGAGAATGTTAAGAGATGAGTAAATATGAGAAGGCACAGCTAGCACTCTTACAGAGAGTTCATTAACATTCCTGAGTCTGTTTTCTCATTTTTAAAGTGGGAATTCCAAGAACTATTTTGGAAATGTTGAAATGCAAGTGATGGCATTGGCTGGGATTCAGGACCTCAAACACTCTGTCTTACCATAGTAAGAGATCCCAATTCTGTCTTCCTGTATTCACTCTTCCTTTGGAAGTGTCCATGGTGTCTGTTTGTGTCTATGCACACAAACAAGGCTGGGAAAAGGAACACCCTACAACTAGATGGAACCCTAGTCCTGTTCAGCTAAGACTATATAGATTTGTGGGAATTCTGTTGCTCAGAGAAGGCAATCCTAACTTTGGGCAGGACGCCTCTTTGGACCCTTTAACCAAGAGCCATGCTAAAATATCAGCCCTCTGATTCTCAAACTCTGATACTGGGAAAAGATAAGTCTTTTTGAGAATTAACTAGATAAATGCAGTTATAAAGTACCTAGTACAGTACCTGACATATACCATCTGACATACAGTGCGTTTCTCCAAAATGTGAATGCATCCTGTCTCTATGCCTTTCTTCTCTGATTTTCCTTAAATACCGGGCATATCATCTATAACGCTGCTTTCCCAACTTCAAATTAAGATGACCATGGGAACAGGCCCTGTGTGCATAAGCAGTGACAGAGGTGGATGCTAATTCAATTAATAGTATCCATAGGCCAGTGGGCAACCAATGAGGGGATCTAGAGCAAGAGACACTGTCCAAGTGGGTAGAGAGTAACTAGCTAAATCAATGTGTCCATCTCCCTTTTGGGCTGTAAACTGGAAAATATGGAGAGTGGCCAGTTATTAAGGGGCAGGAGGAGAGACAGAGAGAGATGAAGAGAGAAGAGGAGGCACAAAAGTAGCAGAACAGGAGTCTGAGACAGCATCTGAGTCAAGATAAGGTGAAACTGGGGGCTAGGATGTAAGTGACAGCCCTTTTCCAGGAAGCAGCACATACCTGCCCCCAACCCTGCCCAGCACACCAATGCCTACTAGTCCAAAGCCACTTGAGTCCTGGGAGCAGCATTGCCATATGCGAGAGTAGTAGGGGCACTAGCAGGAATGCATTCCATTCGTCTCACTGGATTAAGCAGCTACTGGTCCCAGATCAGATTGGCCTGTGTCAGCACCTTAGAGTGACACACATGCCCCTCTGGCTTATATCACTTGCATATTTGACAACTCAGCTATACTCAAGGCAGCTCCCCAAAGCCTGGTCTAAACCTCACTGGAGAGCAGGCAGCTCACACCCTGGTGCTACCACGTGTTACCTGGGCCCTGAGTTAGGAAGAGAGACTGCCTGTGGTATCAGATCATGCCATGGGGATTCTGAGTCCATGCCAAGTGGGGTTTCTTTTCAGGATTTAATTCTGAGAAAGAATGCAAAGGAAGAATATAGAACTACACCAGCAGCAAAGCAGAAGGTCAGAAGGGAAGAGAGGAGTCAAGTGGGTTGTCATATGATGAGGTCAGAGTGAATAGAGCCCTAACGAAACTAAGTGAGCATCAAATGGATATTTGCAAGGTCTATGTATGCATGCTTTCAGATACATTTTATCAATTTTATTTTTAGAATATTATTTCATTAACTCTAAGTTTTGAAGCTTTTGGGGGGCTTCCAAAATGGGTTACTTCTCCTAAAAACAGTTGTACTTGATTCAAGACGCCAGTTAAATGGGTACTGCAGGCAGCCATGGTCACAGCCTCTCCTTTTGTTCTCTTTCTTTGTGAGGGCAGTTATAAGCTGCACTGATCCTGACTTTTCGGCCTGAGGATGGAAGTCTTCAGTATCTGTACAACTTGACTCCCAAGAGCTGGTGTAGAATGAGTTCCTCCAGCCATGGGAGGATGGCAGAGGGGCGCCTGCCACCTGCAGCCCAGACTTGGTAAGTACAACTATGCACTTGGCAGAGGGGAGGGAGCTGGCGGCACACCAACCCTTTCTGTTACTTCCTGTAGGTACAGCCCAAGTCTCAGGAAGCAGAATTTATCTGGGGTGGAGAGGTGAGGGGAGCTGTTTCTTCCCCCACCCATTACCTACTAGTCCAAAGCCACTTGAGCCATGGGAACAGCAATGCTAACCGCAATAGCTGCAGGGACCTGGAAGGGGACTGGTGATGACATCCAACTGCAATGCTCTTTTACATTGAGATGCTGATGGACAGGAGTCTACCTAGTCTTCTCTAGAGACACACATATTATAAAGCAGGCAAGTATATAACTCTCTAAACATTCCTTAGATGCTGTATCGTCACCCCCTTCCCTCACCGCAATTCTGTAATCTGCACCTTGGGAGGAACAAACACATCTTATTGCCCCTTGCCCAGAAATAATATCACAGCTTATTAACTCCATCTACTCCCCACATAAGGGATAACGACTGTCCACAGAAGAGGTAAGGAAGTCTCAAGTGCCACATAGGGAATTTTCCTAAGGCCTTCCATCATTTTAGGCCACTAGTAACTCACCTACAGCCAGTACTGTAGCAAGATGCAAGTGTATGGATTTGGGTACCATTCATCTGTAAAAACCAAAGAAAAGATTTGCACTTCCGGATTCATTCACAGACCTGTGGGAAGGCCCTATTGTCTCACCCGTGACTCATGACCATGTTTTGAGACTCCCAAATCCCTGGAGCCTGCTTCCTCCTGAGCAAAGAGGGTTGTCTTTATTTCAATGAGCAAGGAAAGTCCATTTGTTTGTCTCTACTCCTGCCAGGGCTCCACTCTCCTTCAGTTACAGGAGACCTCCTGAAGCAAGGCTGGAGGGAGACGCTGCATGGTAAGAGTGAGTTTTGAATGAGTATGGCTTCACATGCACCAGGTGCTGCACAAAATAATTGAATTCAACCCTCACTCCAGCTCTGACAGGTGGTTGAGATCATATCTTAATTAAATGTGCTCAGCATTTTACAATGGGCAATTAATTGCTGGAGTTGGGATTAAAATCCAGTCTTGTCCGGCTCCAAAATGGTATGTTTCTCACTACCTAACCTATGCTTGCCTCTCAGTGACATCACATCTGTAACTACAAGAGTGTTTCCTTGCTATTAGATCCAAGTGAATACAATCCTTTGTACCGAGTTACCTTGAGGTAGCCAAATGTGCTGAAGTCAACTCTAGTTAGAATGAATGAGGACATCACCCCTCCTTTGGTTGCTTCAGTTCTCCAATTTAAAATAATCTATGTTGGGTACCAAGAACTGATGCTCTACTGAACAGTCCCAAATACTTGGAATGACCAAAGTACTAGGCTCTTGCTCCTGGAAAACAATGATGTAAGCCAGCACTGCCTGGACTTCGGGTCTCTCCTCAGGCAGCATAAATCACACAGAGATTGTGATCATCTGCTCAGCTTTTATGCAAGCCTTGCAACAAATCTCCTTATCTTCATGGGATCTTTATCTTCTCTTCTGCCTCCACACTACCGTCAGAAACACATATACCTAGACGTGGTGGTAACAGAGTAATAATATCTTCATGCCATCAATGCTGTTTTTTTTCAAGAAAATTTATTTTAAATCTTAGCATTTCCATAGCTGCAAATCTGGGAGAACGAGCTAGCACTTGTGGAGCTGTGTGTGAGAGCTGGATCAGGGGTGACAGGGGGCAAGCTGAAGGTATCTTTCAACCCCTGATAAACTCCCAGGGACCAAGCAACTTGGTCCCCATGGCTTTTTATCACTGAGATGCTGGCTGTATAATGCCATCTCCATGGTGATTTGTACATTGAAGAAGAACATTTATTTCCTGCCACCAGTAAGAGACCACCTGAGCGTTCAGTTGCAGTATCTTCAACTCCCCAGATGCATCAGTAGCGCTGTCTTCTCTGGGCTTCTATTATAGAACTCATTTTTAGCAAAGTCAAGTTTCCATACTCTAGGTATTAACTTATCAGATGGGTGGTCAAAAAGATGGAAGCAAAACATTTTCGTGTACTGCATTTCAGTTACTTTATCTGGGGTTTTATCACCCTTCAGGTGGTTGTCTCCAAAATAACAAGTGTAATTCTGCTCCATTAATCACGTTCCCCTACCTTTATCTGGACACTTTTCAGCATCTTCTTCAACGCATTTCCAGTTGCCCGCCCTGAACTGTTTCAGAACGAGGAGGACACCTGGAGGAATCTACAGGTGCATAGACCAATTTGCAAAAGAACCTGTGAGCCAACGTAGGTTGTGAGATGCATATCCCACATCCAGTTCAGCCCAGTAACTTGGGAAATGGAGAGGTAGCGCTGAAGACCAGACTTAGTACATTTTTACCCCCATCCATGCTTGCAACTGTAAGTTGATCTTAAATCAGTACTTTTAACCAAGTCAACCTCAATCACTGGAATGGGATACCCAGCTGAACTCACTGGAATAGGATACCCAGCTGAACAACTTGAGGTCACTGAATCAATCTCTTATCTGTAAGACAGAATGATGCCTACCCAATGGGGTTCTGAAAAATATGTAATGCCTGACATGTAGTGTATACTCACTGAATGTGGCTTTTAACCACAACCTTTATATTTTTGCCAAGAGTATCACCTTTCTGCAGCAACCCTGAGAACCTCGCACTAATCTTGTCTTAGATTGTGCATTCCTTTCCTATATTTAGACACCAAACTCCATTCATTTTCCCCTTGAAATGTTCATTCCCATGATCAAGATTTTGCTTAAACACATTTTGTTTTCATGTCCAGATTATCGTCTTAGCTGGAAGAACTAATAAACAACACATTCACCTAAGAAGTATTTACTGAGCACCTACTATGTGCACTATTTTCTGGTGTTGGGGCTAGGGGGCAAACGACTGACAAGTCTCTGTTCTTAAGGTACTCACATTCATATGGGTGAAAATAGATAACAAACAAGGAAAAAATTGGACAGACAATTTCGGTGGTGCCGAGTATGATGCAAACACTAAAATGGTGATGCAATAGAAGATGTCAGAGGGAGAGTGGGAAGGTGACATTAAATAGATATCCAAGGAAGATCTCTCTGAGGAGAAGCTACTAGGGCTGAGATCTTAATGACAACAAGGAACCCAAGGGCTGACAGCAGAGCATTTTGAACATGGCCAGTGGGTGCAAAGGCCCCCACACGTGAATGGGCCTGGCCAGGTGGAAGGACAGAGGGCAAGGCTCTTGTGGTTGCCCTGTGAGTGTGAACGGCCCTAGATGGGATCAAAGAGGAGGTTGGGACCACACCTTATAGGGATATCAGATCATGGTCAGGGCTTTGGATTTTAGCAGGGGTGCAGTATAAGCCATGGGGAGTTTTAGACAGGTACAGAAGTAATTTACATTTTCTTTTCTTTTCTTTTTTTTTTTGAAACCGAGTCTTGCTGTGTCACCCAGGCTGGAGTGCAGTGACATGATCTCGGCTCATGCCAGCTCCACCTCCTGGGTTCACGCCATTCTCCCGGCTCAGCCTCCTGAGTAGCTGGGACTACAGGCTCTCACCACCACGCCTGACTAATTTTTTGTATTTTTAGTAGAGACGGGGTTTCACCATGTTAACCAGGATGGTCTCCATCTGCTGACCTCGTGATCTGCCCGCCTCGGCCTCCCAAAGTGCTGGGAGTAATTTACATTTTCTAAAGTGTACTCTGCCAGCCAAGTGGCAAACAGACTTGGGCCTCGTAAGAGTGGAAGCAGGAGGAAACCCGAAGAGCCTGGAGAGAGACTGGTGGCTGCTACCAGTGAAGATGGAGCAAAAAGGAAAATACAGGTTACAGTTTCAGGAAAAATTTCATACCAATTTCCCGAGATCATTTCTGAACTCGAATATTTTCAGTGCCCCCACATTGTGTTTCCTGCTGAATCAAGTCCTAATCACTTCGGTTTTTAAAGCCTTCCATGATACTTCCCTGAACACTGTAGCTTTCACTGATGGCTGGCTTTTTCAAACTCCCATATGATCCATACTGTATAATTAATAAGCAAACAAGGAATCCCACACTATCTGCTATTCTGTGCAGTGTTTCAGGTTTTTAGTCTTCTCTTTCAAGATAGAAAATCCCTTTAGAATAGGAACTCTGCTGGCACTTTCTTCCACATCCTCCATAGCACTTAGCACGGTTCTGTACACAAGGCACATGTGGAAATTGCTCATTGATTGATTAAAAGCATATATCACTGGCATTTGTCTCTTCAATATTTCTCTTGTATGAAGGAGGGTGATTATCTGTCAATATTCATTGCATGAGTGAACCAATGTGCAATGCATTAATCATCACTGAGATAACCAGATGAGGCTTTATTGTAATCTCCTATTTTGCTGAGATAATTTCACTTGCTTTGGAGTTTATGAGGCCATAAGTGGCTCCCATCTGTTGACGAACATATTTCTAAGAGTCATTTAGTCTCAAGTATGGAATACTTGAGGGGAAGTTAAATTGTAACTTTTATATTAAGTGTCATCTTAGTAACAGAACCAAAATTGGAAGCATGTGTTCAATTTTGGTTTTTCATTTTCAAAGCTTTAGGTCAGGCAAAGAATTAATTTCATTTGTTTACAAAGTAGATTATGCCTAATAAAATCTATTTTGTTTATGGTCACATTTTAATCAATCCACTGCTTTAGAAAATGAGAGAATTCTGATTGGCTAATCATTCAACATAGTAAATTACATTATTCCACATCCACAGAACACTGGCCTAATTGCCTTATCCAATAATGATGAAAATATCCCTTTTAATACATTTTGAGCAATACATATACCAGTGGTGAAACAGGGAAGAATCTTATTTATTCCATCCTTGTTTGATGATCGACCACAGAATATAACATAACACTTCTGTGTATAAGAATTTTTTCCACACTAAAAATAATAAAGACAAGGTAGTTTTCACTGGATCCTTACTGGTACTCTGAATTTTCACTATTTGTCCCCATTTCTTCCCCTTCCCAGAAATTTGTTTTCTGGGAAAAACAAGTGCTACTTTGTCAAATAAAGCTTAAATAAAATTGATTTCAATTTATGCACAACAAAAGGAATGACTGGTGATTTTCCGTCTCGAGTGGGAGGCAGAAAACTCTCCAGGGTGCCTTTATTCACTCCTGAGGTTCTGGTGAGCACCAAGGAACATTACCTCTGCAAAATGCAGACATACGCAAAAGGACACATCAAATTTAAGAGAAGTCCACAGATAGATATCTGAGGGATCTGCCTTAGGGGATGTTGACCATATATAAAACACAGATTCCACAGAATTGGCCTGGTATTCACGATCACTGTTTCTTAAAACATAACTCTTTTATGTCACCAAGCAACTTTTTTCTGAGATGACTACTCAAATACTTCTTTTGCATATCGCCAGAAAATATCAAGTTTTGATTTGAGTCCTTAATTCAAGTTCTTTACCACAAGAAGAAAGAATAGCATGGGTAAAATGGTTTAAAGGTAGACGACAACAACAACAACAAACACACACACTGTATTTTAGAACGCATATTCAAACATATTCCAAAAAATACTGTATTTTAGAATGCATATTCAAACATGATGACAAGTGGGCTCTATGGCTCATTTTGACAATAGCTTTAACCTATGAAGTGAGTGAATGTCTTTTTACACAGAGGTGATGAGTTACTGAATACTGAGTGGCTCTACTAATTGTGCTTTTGGCTATCAGAACTTGGCTACTGCCTTTCGTTGCTATGTGTTGAGAGAAAAATCTCAAATGATGATGCTAACCATTTTGCTAATAAAATATGCAAAGCAGAAACATTTCAGTTACTCAGTTCATCTTCTAGTACAGATGCTAGCAAGTCGAGAAGGATATGATTTGAAAAACTCAACAGAAAGGAGGAAAAAGATGAGAAAGATTGACTAGAAAATTATTCATGGAATATATTTCACCAGCCTATTGGGTGTTAACATCTTAGGTGGTGTGGTTAATGCTAATTTACATTAAATGGTAAATTAACTATTTTTATTTTTCATAAATGCTACATTTTCAGTACGGGGTTTCAGTATTCCATATTTTCTCACATGTGTACATACACAATGACACTGTTATTACTAACAATAAAGAACTTGTAAGAGAGTTTTAGAAGTAACACACTTTTCTAAAAGTACAGAAGAAGGCTGGGCGCGGGCCAAGCCGGTAATCCAGCACTTGGAAGGCCGAGACGGGTGAATCACGAGGTCAAGGAGATGGAGACCATCCTGGAACATGTGAAACCTGCTCTACAAAAAAAAAAAAAAAAAAAAAAAAAAAAAAAACAACCAAGAAAGTACAAAGAAAACATTTTTATAGTGAGTGAAAATAAAGGTTTTTTCTTCAAATTCTCATTTTATTTCCATGATATTTCTGCCTGGGCTCTGCCAAGGAAAACTGGCAGTGGGCAACAGATTATGCCAATGTATACTTTTTTCCCCTCTGAGTTTTTAATCTCTTTTCGGGTGACAAATAGTTTTCTCTTAGACCAGATTCACTTGATTTTTCACTTATTTAATTAAAAAATTAATTTACTGCTCAACAGGGACCCCGGAGTATGTGTATGCTCATCTTCATTGTTAAAACACTTGGAAAAAAAGACATGCCACATCATAAAAATCTGTATGCCAGGGTCTCAAAACAGACTGCTTCAGGATTAATGTCCGAATTGGGGGGTTAATTAGGGTGGTCATAAGTGAGATCACTTAATTAATAGAACAACTTCCAGAAGAGGTGGGAGTGTAGTATAATGGTGGAGAGCAAGGAATTCAGAATGAGATACACCTGGATTCACATTTGAGGTCTGTCACTCACCAGCTGAGTGCCAGTAAAGAAAGACATTTAAAGCCTCCCAGAATAGTGGCCGTTGCTCACACTGTAGAGAGCGCTGGATTGCCTTATTTAATCCTGGCATGACCACTATGCATGCATGATTTTAGACAAATTAAGTCACCTCACTAAGATGAATCTTTTGATTTGTTCCTACTTCGCAGGGTCACTGCTGTGAGGTTTAAGAGAGATAATTTAATGTAAAATTTAGCATAATGCCTACACACAAAAAGCTCATCGGGCATTTAATAATAATGCTAACCATTATTATTACTAATGTTGTGCTAAATGTGGCAGGACCTGAAAAATTACTAAACCTGATTTCAAGCCTGAATTTCCACCTGTATAAAGTGGAGATTAAAATCCTGGTCCTCACAGGGTTGTTGTAACAAAACATGAGATATGGAGCACTGAGTGATTAGCACAATTATTGATGGCAATTATTCAGAATCATTGAGTGCTTGAGTGAGAGCTATCTGCATATTTGATGGTGAATAGTTCTCACAGTGTTTATTCCAACCACTATTTTCTTCTTGGTGGTCATGCTTTTAAAACATCTGAGGGCCATATTCTCAGCCTTGCTTTGTCTTGTCAATCTAAATACCTTTCCACAGGTACCCTTCACATTTTCAGTTTCTTGGCTTCCAATTAAAGAGGCAAAGCCCAGCACTTTGACATTTACACTGAAGTATTTTCTAGGTAGAAGCCATCTGACCTTTAAAAAAGACACCTTTTATAAATTCTTCTTTGTTAACCACCATTAGTGTCATCACTTTTCGATCCTTTCAGTCCTTCTTTCAGGATTTTGAAAAAGACTCGTAAATTGGATAGCTTTTCTAAAAGTGCAACTCTCTCAATTCTGAAGGTAATCTTAAAAGGGAATTAGGGACATGTGGGATCTTTACTAGCTCCATTAGTGCCAAACTTGCAAAGAGAAACTATCTTTAAGTCAAAATTGTCTCCTTGAGTGCATGGCCATTTTGACAAGAATAGTGCAAGGTAATGCAATCCCACTTTAAATTTAGAAGTTCTAAATTTCACACTACACTGAAAAGTCATCAGTGAGTGGCACTGCCATGCTTACATTAGGGGAAAGAATTGGGAGCTCAAGTCTTGAACCCGGCAAAACATTTAACGTTCTGCAGGCAATATGGATATGGACATACAGGTAAAAAGAAGATCTGGATCTCCCTGCCCTTCGATTCTTTCATTTCCTGACTGTGTGACCATTATTCATAATAACCATGTGCAGTCTTGGCTTGTTCCTTCTGTTTTTGGTTTAGAATCCTTACCTGGGAGGGGAAGGAATGATACCTTGTTCCTGCCTTCTAAGAATCAATGACACAGCAAGTTTGAACATTCCGGTGTATAGGGGAGTAGACTGTTTAAATTTAGCAGCTCCTCTAGCTACTAGAATAAGAATTCAGTGATCTGAAGAATTTACATTCCACCAGCAGTTGATTGAGTTCTTATGATATGCAAGGCCCAACGGTGGACACAGAAATGAACTAAACATGATCTCTTTTCTTTACGGCAATGCTAGGTAGTCTCAAAAATCCTGTTGTGATATAAATGATTAGAATATAGGGTAGAAAATATCTGTAGCAAAAGGGCAGAGAAAATAAAATGGGGTCATGGAAGAGAGTGAGATTATTCTTGGCTATGTGATAAAGGAAAGCTTCATGGAAAAGTTAATATTTGAGTTAGGTTTTATATGAGTAAATTTTGTACATGCAGAGAAGGGGATTATTATGCTGATGAAATAGTTTTAGAAAGAACCAATAGTTTTAAATAACGGAGTAGAATGGGAAATAAGTCTACAAAGGTGGGGAGAATCCTCTCCAAAGGAGTACAAGATCCCAAGGCTTTGTATTTCATACTCAAAGGTTAGAAATGTATTGTACGGCTTTCCATCAGAATCACATATTGAGCTTTTGAAATTGCAAATGTCTGAGCAGGATCATTCCCAACATTTGTGCGGCCTAGAGCAAGAGCATGAATGGAGGTCCACATACTATATGTGGAACTATTTCGAAGTGTTAAGGGAAGCTACACCCAAGACCTGGTCCTTGTTCCCATCCAAGGGACTGCTCTGGGACTAGGAGACTTAAGGAGCCCTGCTGTCCCTCAAGGCTGTCCTACACTAGGGGTCTCTGATTGGTTGCTTGGAACGTCAGCGGGGGGAACAGGAAGGACCCTGGACTTAGCCTGGGGACTTGTGGGCAGTGCCTGCCATCTGTCCCCATCAAGGATGGAAATGACTCAGTCCAGGTCTTCTGGTTACTGAGGAGAACATGTTCTCCTACCTCATGTTTTCCTTTTCTGGTTCCAGATTACCAGAAGTTCTAAGCACCAGCTGAAACTATACTCACCCACTCCACACCCCCTCCCCAAGCAGAGGGGATGGTGGAAGTACAGTTAGCTGGGGAACACAGTCTGCCTGTATGTCCTCCCACTTCAGGGGCTATTATTGGGTGGCTATCTAGAAACTAAGGCATCCCTTCTTTCTTTGATTTCACAGGGCCCACACAGCCCCACCTCTCTCAATAAGGGAATTTCACTCTTTTATTGGTCTGTCCCATTTGCCCAGATGATCCAGTTCAGGTGCTTTGTTCCTTTCCACATTTTGTGAGCTCTCAATTGGTCATGAAACTTTAAAACATGAGGCTGAGAAAAAGAAAAATCTGTCTTTGCATGGCTGTTTTTGTGATGCTTGGAGACTCCTAAAGCCTGTGACCTTTCTTGGTCTGGTCTGAGGGTTGTGCTGTGTCTTAACCCAAGTCTAGAGCTACTGACCCAGAATGTCTTGGGGTTAGAATTGGAGATGGGGTCTCAGGATCTGTGCTAACAAGTTTCAGGGGTGACTATAACGCCCAGTTAGGGTTAAAATTACTGTTAACAAGGAATGAGGAGGTTTTTCTACTTAGTTTTTTTTCCCAGCAAGATGATATTTTAAAACTGCAAACTGCTGCAAACTGCAGCAGAATGGAAGATGAACAGAAAGGTGGTGAGGCTAACAGGAGAGCCTCAATAAATCACTGAGGAAATGAGACAAGGGCATGGATGAAGCAGGGGTTATGGGTGGAGGTGAGGAGCTGGTTGGGAGAGGTCAACAGGAGATCCCATCAGAAGTGCCTAGTGCTCAGAGGGAGAGATGGAGTCGAGGATGACTCTGAGGTTTCCAACTTGTTATGGGTCAAATTATGTCCCCCAAACAGATATGTTGAAGTCCTAACTCCTAGTACCTAAGAATACAACCTTATTTGATTATAGGGTCTTTGCCACTGCGATTAAGTTAAGAGAAGGTCACTGAGGGAAGGCCCTAAGCCAAGATGGCTGGGATTCTTATAAGGGGAGAGACACAACGGGAGGGCAGCCATGTGTCCACAGGGGCAGAGAGTGGAGTGATGTGGCTGTAAGCCAAGGAATGTGAAGGATTGCTGGCAAGCACTGGAAGATAAAAAGAGCAAGGAAGCCTCCTTCCCTACAGGTTTCAGAGAGAGCATAGCCCTGATGACACCGTCTTTTGGATGTGAGACAACACATTTCTGTTGTTTTAAGGCACGTCTTCATGGTACTTTACGGCAGCCCTAGGGACCAAATACAGAGCTGTAAAGACCTGCGCTGGTGTTGCCTCTTTCTGCACTGGGTGGTCAGTGAGGGCAAGCATCTCTCATAGAGAGCGCTTGTCTGTGAACGTTCTCCACAACATAGACATCCTCTGCACCAGAAACAGAGCCCCATATTTGGTGTCCCTCTTTGTCATCTAGCTGCACAAACACAAGATATTAATTCACTGAGGGTTTCAAGTATCTACTATATAAAAAGGCATAAACATAAAAGGTTTAAATTGTCTTTTATATAATAAGGCAGTTTCCAAAAATTCAATTAAGAATTTACATTCAGTTTTCCTATTCTTATGCTGACCATGTTTTAATTTTATTTTGAAAGGATTTTTGGTAATATTTTAAAGTGTTATCTTTCATCCAGTATCGTAAAAATTATTTAGAAAACCTATAGAAAATTTCATCTCTACAAGTAACATTTTTCAGATAGGAAATGATTGCAGCAAGCAACTGCCAAAGAGACAGCTGGAAAAAAAAAATTGGGTCATGCATTCATCCCATTCTAGAACAGAGGCTACCAAGCAGTTCACTGCTCATTTTTGTCCTCTTCTGGTAAACAAGCTGCGTTAACAAGTTACTTTTAAAAAGCATACTAATTTCCCCAGTAAATTGCACAGGAAAGAATCCAGCCTTCCCTCCAGAGGACTCAAATAGTTGTTTGTTCTCAGAGCTCAGGTGTGGTAAAATAGCCATGGGCTAAAAGCACAGGCTGGATATTAGCCAGCAGGCTAGAGCTTCCGCTCCACTCCTGATTTCTCACGTTGGTGCACAACTCATAGCCTGCCTGATGTGGGCGGGGTGGGGGGCGGGGGTGCGGGAAGACTTGATTATCAATTTCAATTTAATTACACAATCTATAGTGCCTAGTGGGAAGGATTTAGGGGCAAGATTAACACTCAGCAGTGCTCCATTTTGCCTTTCTTTCTGATAAAAAATGCTGTATTGATTATCTAAAGTGGGTTTTCAAAAATGTTTTTCAAGAGCCAAACTATTTTGGTGGCATAGTGATTTGAAAAGAAGGTGACTTTATTTCTTTACTTTTTGCCAGAGTGTATATAAACTAGAGGTATAAGATACCTTTTTGAATTGTATTGCCAGTGTACCATTCTTGAGAATGGAGAGCACTTCTCTACTTGGGAGAAGAATGAATAGAAATTTCATTGTAGGATTAGAAATATAAGCAATGACTGAATGAGATAATGATCTGTTCTGAGAATGACTACATAATTAAAATATTAAGACCTTTCCCTCTTCCATTAAAATCTAAAGAATTTCACTCTCTTATTGAGACCGAAAACCATTATAATTTTATCTGGCATCAGATCAATATTTAAGATTATGAGTAAATATGTGGCATTCTATTTTGGTGTCTACATATTTTGTTAGTTTTGCTAAATGTAAAAGAAGCAAAAACAGGAGATGAAAATCTACCCATCAGAAGTGACCTTAGTATATTTTTTGACCAGCTGCTTGAGGTTGTTAATAAGGGAAACAGGTAGGTTGTTACATTTATAAGGAAAACAGGTCAAATATTCCTATATGATTTAAATAAATAAAAATAGCAGCAGTAAACTTTACTGGCTAACTGTTGCTGAGCCTCACCAAACCACTTGAGTACATACAAATAATTTAAAATGCAATAATAAAGAAACTAAGGGCCTGTGCGGTGGCTCACGCCTGTAATCCCAGCACTTTGGGAGGCTGAGGCAGGTGGATCATGAGGTCAAGAGATCGAGACCATCCTGGCCAACATGGTGAAACCCGGTCTCTACTAAAAATACAAAAGTTAGCTGGGCGTGGTGGCACATGCCTGTAGTCCCAGCCACTTGGGAGGCTAAGGCAGGAGAATCGCTTGAACCTGGGAGGTGGAGGTTGCAGTGAGCCAAGATTGTGGCACTGCATTCCAGCCTGGTGACAGAGCGAGACTCCATCTGAAAAAAAAAAAAAAAAAAAAAAAAAACAGGAAAGAAACTATGTTCAAAAGGCAAATGAACTATTTGAAATGGCCAATTGATTTTGCTATTTCACAATGATGGCATTTTCAAGTATTAAGAGAGTTGCTACTAGAAGTCAACATGTACAATAGTATTCAGAAACAAAATGGTACCTGATTAAATTTTGGCTACTGAATTTGAAAAATAGTATATTAGCCAAATGGGTTGACAATTTTGAAAGCTTGATGAATTACAGGGCATCTGGCATAGATTGGGTAAAACTAGAACTTTATTGGGATGGACTGACAATAGGAACTAGAATTGGAATTTCTTTTGGAGTGCACTTAGAAGGTTGAAACATGCACTTTTAATTGGTATAAACGTAGATTTACCACCTTTCTCTTTGGTAAGGGTGAGTTGTAATTTATGCCATTGAAAGGAAAAAAGAAAGAAGATATGGAAATTTGTACCTATGGGTGAAACCCAAGCATATTTTTCCACAGGTCAATGTCTGCATTCTCTGAGTCTAGTGGCACAGGCAGGGTTTGGAGAAACTGTAGCTAAGCTGGCCTGGGGAAAAAGTAGGTGGGGTGGGGCAAGATATGCTTTGGGAGAAGGCCTCCCTTGGTTTGTTTGTGTGGCTGTAGGTCTCAAGCTCCTAAAACAGTTCTATAGAAGGACACCATCTACCTAGAAATACAAAAATAGATCAGTAAGAAGATGGGATAAGAAAACCGTGATGCAAACAGGAAGATGCTGGTCAACTGTGAGTAGAAACAAAAGACCAGAATGGAAGATCAACTTGTGGTGTGTAGGGGGCCAGTTCTTAGCTGTTTGGGAGGCAGTGACTTTGAGCTGATTGAATGAAAACCTGAGAAAATCACGGAGAGTAACCTTAGTTAAGGGAAAAGCAGATGGAAATATCTATTTGCTGCCATGATAGTATCAATGCAGAGGTCACAATAAGGTCAGAGAGATACTTGCAAGTTAGAACTGCCAGAGTCTCATTAGTCTACTGTTTCCCGTTTGGGTAGGATGTGGTAGGGAAGGAATTGGCTTGGGAGAAGACAAAGAAAGTGCATGATCATCTACATATGACCAAACATGTTTTTTTCCCCAGTACCAGTAACATATATATTGCTCATAACTAACAACTAACATTACCCACCGCCTTTTTTACATTTACACGTTTAATTATTAACATTTGAAACAAAATTCTATATTAGAGTTTATGAGAAGTGAGAGAATACCTGGTTGGTGATATGTTCCTGGATTTTTTCTGTACTCACTGAAAGAGAAAGCAAAAAGAATTTTTACATTAAAGCATGAAAATGAATAAAATGTGGTACTGATCCTGCTCTGTTTACAGTAAACACTTCCAAAGTGGTCATGGACTCTCTGAGCAAGGATTTCTATCACAATGTGGACTTTTACAACCACTTCAATAACTGGGGGAAAAAAGTTAAAACCTAAATAAACTGTGTTAGGCAAAGATAACAGAAAATGGAATGGAAATCCAATAAGGGTGATACCAGCAGAATGTATTAAACTTTCGCAGAGAAATGATGAAGAGATGAAAAGTACTGAAGAGAAATTTGAACAACAGCCAGTCAAAACAAAGTTTTCCAAACACAACCTATTGAAGTATAATACTAATACTAAGCTCAGAGAACCCTGAGAACCGGACAAGGAGATTTGAGGTGGCAGGGCAGAAGTGCTACTTCAAAAAACATTTCTTACATGGGGAGTGATAAAGGCCTTATTATACTTTGTTGCTATGGTATTGCCAGAGACTGAAGTACAAACCAACAGTTCTATAAATTGTATCTTGATCAGGATGAAAAACATTCAGAGTAATATATGACAGGCAACCAAGGGGCATAAAAAATAAGGATTCTAATATATTTCTCAGTCATTATGAAAACAGCCTGAAAGTGATCAATGTTATGTATGTCTTAAAAAAAGGAAAATAAAATCCTTAGTAGTAATAAATAAGAAACCATGAGAAAAGAAAAGAAAGAAGACATTTAGTGGCATCACAGTTGTTACGTGTTTGTGAACACCTCAGTGTTCACAAACATTTTTATTAAATGTGTCTCTTTTAAAAAAACAAACTTTAATTTTAATTGAAATAACTGTTGAGTCACATGTAGTTGTAAGAAATAATGCAGAGAGATTTCTTGTACTTTTTACCCAGTTCCCCGAATGGTAACATCTTGAAAAGCTATAGTACAATGTTACAACCAGGGTGTTAATATTGATACAGTCAAAGTAAAGAGTATTTCCTTACCACAAGTATCTCCCTTTTTGTCCACTATAGCTACATCACTTCCCCTACACCTGCATGCTCTCCTTAAACCCTGGTAACCACTAGTCTGTTTTCCATTTCTGTCATTTTGTCATTTCAAGAATGTTATACAAACGAATCATAAAGCATAGAGCCTTTAAGCATTGGCTTTTTTCACTCGGCGTACTTCTCTGGAGATTCATCCAGGTTGCTGTGTGTGTCAACATGGTGGGTTTCTTTTTATTTTTGATGTATTCTATGGTATGGATGTGCCAGTTTGTTTCGGCATTTACTCATTGAAGGATATCTTGGTAGTTTCTAAGTTTTGACTATGATGAATAAAGCTGCTATAAACATTTGTGTACAGGTTATTATGTGAACATACATCTTCATTTCTCTGAAATAAATGTCCAGAAGTGACATTGCTGGGTTATATAATAGTTGTAGGTTTAATTGTTTGAGAAACTGCCAAACTGTTTTCAAAAAAAAAGATGTCTCAATTGAAACTTACTGGTCAAATAGTCAACCAATAGTAAGTATACTTAAACATTTTGTTAAGTATTCAGTACCAAGCTAGATGTCATATGAGATACAGTAGAAGTGTAAGAAGTATAGGGGAAATTGAATGATGATGTTCAGAGTGGGCTATTTGATGGTGTCATTGTTAGGAAATGTCTGATGCCTAGGGCCAGTCTTAGACTCGCCAGATAATAAGAATCAATTTTCTTCATTTTTGCAAGGGCAATGCTCAGTCAGATACTCTTGATATGTTTTAGATCTGTCAGTTTATATGCAGAGTGTTTAAAGAAGAGACAACATGGCTTGTGTGAAAAATTTGGCCTTTTAAATTACAGATCACTGGTGTTTAAATGTGGGCTCCCCAAAGAAGTGACGTTTGAGTCAAAGCCTGAAAGATGGTAAAGGAGTCAACTTGACCAAGAAGAGGGGGAAGAACATTCAGGTAGAAGGAAGAACATGACAAGGGCCATGTGATAGGAGGGAGCATAGTGGATTCAAGGATAGGAAGGAGGCCAGCATGGCAGGTATGGAGAGGTGAGCAGGGCATAGTGTGAGGGAAGCTACACAGGTAGGCAGGAAACCCTGCAAAGAATTCAGGTAGACCATTTTTGGGAAATGTAAGATCCTCTCAAGAGCAGTAGGAAATTGGCCATTAAGGGGATTCAGGCCAGTGCATGGGTAGTGACATCAGAATAGCATGCACGGCCTAGGTCCTGAATGGTATTGCCTAGGTTTTCTTCTAGGGTTTATGGTTTTAGATCTTATATTTAAGTCTTTAATCCATCTTGATTTAATATTTGTATAAGGTGTAAGGAAGGGGTCCAGTTTCTGTTTTCTGCATACGGCTAGCCAGTTTTCCCAACACTATTTATTAAACAGGGAATCCTTTCCCCATTGCTTGTTTTGTCAGGTTTGTCAAAGATCAGATGGTTGTAGATGTGTGGTGTTATTTCTGAGGGCTCTGTTATGTTCCATTGGTCTATATATCTGTTTTGGTACCAGTACCATCCTGTTTTGGTTACTGTAGCCTTGTAGTGCAGTTGGAAGTCAGGTAGCACGATGTCTGCAGCTTTGTTCTTAGGATTGGTCTTGGCTATACGGGCTCTTTTTGGTTCCATATGAAATTTAAAGTAGTTTTTTTTTCCTAATTCTGTGAAGAAAGTCAATGGTAGTTTGAATGGGGATAGCATGAATCTATAAAGTTACTTTGGGCAGTATGGGGCCCATTTTCATGAATTGATCTTCTATCAATGGCATGGAATGTTTTTTCCATTTTGTTCATGTCCTCTCATATTCCTTGAGCCCAGTGGTTTGGTAGTTCTCCCTTGAAGAGGTCTTCACATCCCTTATAAGTTGTATGCCTAGGTGTTTTATTTTCTTTGTAGCAGTTGTGAATGGGAGTTCACTCATGATTTGGCTCTCTGTTTGTCTATTATTGGTGTATAGGGATGCTTGTGAATTCATGACTAAACACCCGAAAGCAATGGCAACAAAAAGCCAAAATTGAAAAATGGGACCTAATTAAACTAAAGATGCTTCTGCACCAGCAAAAAAACTATCACCAGAGTGAACTACAGAATAGGAGAAAATGTTTGCAATATATCCATCTGACAAAGGGCTAATATCTAAAATCTACAAAGCACTTAAACAAATTTATAAGAAAAAAATTCCATCCAAAAAAGTGGGCAAAGGAATATGACAGAACACTTCTGAAAGACATTTATGCAGCCAACAAACATAATTGAAAAAAGGCTCATCATCACTTGGTCATTTAGAGAAATGCAAATCAAAACCACAATAGATACCATCTCACCCAGTTAGAATGGCACTCATTAAAAAGTCAGGAAACAATAGAACAGATGCCTGGTTGACGGATTGGTGGAGAAATAGAAACGCTTTTAACACTGTTGATGGAAAGTGTAAATTAGTTCAACCATCTGTGGGAAGACAGTGTGGGCAACTCCTCAAAGACCTAAACCAGAAATACCATTTTAATCAGCATACCATTAACTGGATATATCCCCAAAGGATCATAAATCATATTACTATAAAGACACATGCACACGTAATGTTTATTGCAGCACTGTTCACAATAGCAAAACTTGGAACCAACCTAAATGCCATCAATGATAGATTGGATAAAGAAATGTGGCACATTATACACCATGGAATCCTATGCAGTCATAAAAGGATGAGTTCATGTCTTTGCAGGGACATAGATGAAGCTGGAAACCAATCACTCTCAGCAAACTAACACAGGAACAGAAAACCAAACACCACATGTTCTCACTCATAAGTGGGAGTTGAACAATGAGAACACATGGGCACAGGGAGGGGAACATCACACACTGAGGCCTGTCAGGGAGTGGGGGAATAGGGGAGGGATAGCATTAGGAGAAATATCTAATGTAGATGATGGGTTGATGGGTACAGCAAACCACCATGACATGTGTATAGCTATGTAACAAACCTGCATGTTCTGCACATGTATCCCAGAACTTAAAAATATATATATCATGCACAGATTTGCATTTTTAAAAGACCACTCAACTCTGGTTGGCAACTGAAACACCAACTCCTTAGGGTGTCGGGGTGGCAGCACCATTACAAAACCTTAGTTTTGTTTCCTTTGGGACCAAGGGAAAGCTGCAGAAATTGAAGAGACAAATAAGAGCCAAACAGTAAAATATTCACACCCTAATGATGCAGCAGCCTACTGAACTCTAGAAAATGGACTAAATGACAGCCTGTATCTAACAGCAGCTCTGACAATTACTAGGTGTTTGAACTGGGGCTAGTTACTTTAATGCTCTGACTTGTTTGCCTATCTGTAGCAAAGGGTTAACAATATCCACCCACTCTCAGATTTGTGAGGATTGAATGAAACAAGAATGAATTTTGCAGGTAAAGGATAAGAGAGGGGCACTCCAGTTAGTTGGGGCAGAACGAGTAAAGAAATCTCAGAGGCAGGCAAGAGTAGGGTGTGTGTGGGTGAATTGTGAGAAGTTCTGAGTGGCTTATGTAATACACGCATACACTTTAGCAGGTGCGGAGATGGAATGTGGGAAGAGGGAAGGAGGACAGCCTTGGGAGGCTGTGATTTGGGATGATAGATATTGGAGGCTTTGCAGGCAGAAGGAGGCCAGAAAAGGTCTTTCAGATGAGGATGAGGTGGCCAAAGCAGTTCTTGAGAAAGATGAGTTGAGTGGTGGTATGGAGATGGGTTTAAGGGGTAGTAGAGGCAGGTGGTGAAGACAGCAATGAGCATGTGCTGTGTCCAGATAGGAGGGGTGAGGGCTTGAGCCCAGGCAGTGAGAATGAGAAGGGAGGGACGCCAGGAGCAGGTGGCATTTCTGAGGTAGGTTCTGGAGATTGATTGAATGTGGGACAAACAGGAGCAGGAAGCAAGGGCAACCCTCAGGTTTTTATTGGGGAATCTGGCAGATGATAGCATTATTAAAGATACAATGAGAACACAGCAAGACCTCATCTCTAATTTTTTTTAATTAGCTGGGTGTGGTTGCATGTGCCTGTAGTCCCAGCTACTCAAGAGACTGAGGTGGGAGGAGTGCTTGAGCCCTTGAGTTCAAGACCAGTCTTGGAAACATAGCGAGACCCTGTCTGAAAAAAATGAATAAATAAATAAATAAGATGCAATGGGAGAAGGAAAAAAAATGAAGAAGTTAATAGGTGAGGCTTGTGCCTGTAATAAAGAGGAAGATATCTATAGGTTACAGAAGCTGACATGACAACTATGGCAGATTGAATAATGGTCCCCAACATGTCCACATCCTGATCAGCCTGTGGATACGGGACATTTCAGGACAAAGGGACTTTGCAGACGTGGTTCAGTTAAGGATCTGGGGATGGGAAGTTTATCTGGACACATCCAGTGTAATCATAAGAATCCTTATAATAAAGGGGCAGGAGAGTTTACAGCAGAGAGAAGGCAAGGTGGCAGTAGCAGCAGGGGTCGGCGTGATGCCATTGCTGAAGGGGGCTATGAGCCAAGGTCTGTGGGCAACCTCTGGAAGCTGGAAAAAGGAAGGACATGGCTGACTCCTAGAGCCCCGCAAAGGAACACAGCCTTGCTGATACCCTGATTTTAGTCTGATGAGGCCCATCTGAACTCTGGCCTTTAGAATTGTAAGATGCACAAATTTGTATTGTTTTAAGCCACAAAGCTTTTGGTAATTTGTTACAGCAGCAAAAGGAAATGAATTCAGACAAGTTCTCATGCTTTTTCTCAGCTGTTCCTCAAGGGACGGGGAGGAAAGCACACTGCTGCTGAGGAACTGCTGTGTCCTGGGCCTAGGCAACATGCCTCATAGACATTATTATGTCCTTGGAACTACCCTGAAAAGTAGAGACTATTCCTTCTATGTTTTTAAAGATTATGTGACCAGGGCTCAAATACATGCAGAAACTTGTCCAAATTTTCATGGTCTACGGGTGAAAGGACGGCCAGCATTGTAAGGAACAACGTAGCTACTCTTAAGACATAGAAAAGCAAACTTTCATTATGCAAAAAAGACACATGAACACGCAGGTTTACAGCAGCGCAATTCGCAATTGCAAAAATGTAGAACTAACCTAAATGCCCATCAACCAGTAAGTGGATAAAGAAAATGTAGTATATATACACCGTGGAATACTACTCAGCCATAAAATGGAACGAAACAATGGCATTTGCAACAACTTGGATGGAGCTAGAGGCCATTATCCTAAGTGAAGTAACTCAGGAATGGAAAACCAAATATCACATGTTCTCATTTATAAGTGGAAGCTAAGCTATGGGGACACAAAGGTATAAGAATGATGTAATGGACTTTAAGGACTCAGGGGGAAGAGTTGAAGGGGGGTGAGGGATTAAAGACTACAATGGGGTAGCTTGAACACTGGTTAATGAGTACACCAAAATCTCAGAATTATGACTAAAGAACTTATCCATGTTACCAAGAGCCACCTGTTCTGCAAAAATTATTGAAACAAATTTTTTTTAAAGCTGACTTTCAGGATAAAACTAGTCTTTTTTGTCTCATATTTTGGTCTTGTCCCTCCAGCTTTTGGTTATAGGATTAGAAAGGGAAAAAATAAAAACATTTGACAAGGTTGTCTGACTGGCAGATTAAGTGGAGAATTCTCCCAGATTTCTTAAATTTTAATCTCATGATGTCTTCACAAAACAAAGCAGAATAAACTGCAGAGGGAGGTTGTAGATATTGTTGGCTCATCTTATGATGAAGTTGGTGTTGAGACACTTCTGTTGCATTCATGAGCTTCAGGAATACAACCCACCATCATCAACATGGGTGGGGAAGGACCTATTTCTCTAAGATTTATAATTCCAGGACAACTGCCTCAAATTCTCCAAACTCTGCAGTAAGACTCACTAATTCTTCTCATTGTAAGTTGTTTGATTAATCACCTCGAACTGACTAAAACTCTAGGGAAAGTTCTTTTGCTGCCTAAACAGTTTAAAGCAGTGGTTCTGAACCTCTTTCAGGTAACAGGCTCCTTTGAGAAACTAAGAGCAGCTATGATTCTGCATTTCAGAAAAATGCCAACACACAGAAAACATGGAAAATGGCACGAGGCTAATAGACCTTCTGTAGCCATGCATAGATCTGCAAGAATCTATCTGTAGCTCAAAGTCTTTTTTTTTTTTTTTTTTTTTTT
>NW_016820817.1:149717-165671 GCF_001698545.2 Rhinopithecus bieti | reverse complement strand
TTTTTTTTTTTTTTTTTTTTTTTGGTCAAAGGGATTTGGAAAATACTTCTTTTCTAGGTATCTCAGTAGGAACTTTACTCTCTCAAACCATAAATTTGTAGTGCCTTACATAAGAAATTACAATTAAATCAACATAAATCTTTTGTTTTAATAAGTAAAGCATATTCGTGGCTTAGATTTTAAAATGTCATTTATAGATGAGGGAAATTTCTAGGCCCAAACAGTAACAGTGAAGCTACTACTGCTGGAAGGAATGGTGTGCCACGTGTGTCTTAAACCTCAAGAGCAGAGACTTCAGGGCAGAGGACACCACATGCATCACCTCCAGACTAGGTTGCTGGGAGCCAGAGCATCCTCTACGCAGGACACTTGGTGAAGTGCATGCAGCCACCATCTGCTCCCATCACCTAATGCTGCAGAACCAACTGGAGCTGTGCTACTTTGAGATAAACTAGAGGTGGGTTCCTGATCGTATTACATGAGACTCTCTCCCATTGTTAGTAATTAGGCAAGGACATTAGTGACAGAGGGGCATCCGCTAATAAAGACAGAGCAATACTGGAACAGCAAAGAGGAAGCCACTTAGACATTCTTGTTTCTTCAAATATCAGAAGCTTCCACGTCACAGCAGTGGAATTGGGAGGTGAAGTCATAGCAGGAGAGCTAGGGATGGACTTCACCTCCCAAAAGCTTAGTCCACAAACTTCCTGTTGGCATTTGGACCAAACAAGGCTCCCTGGACTTCTGGCATCATCTGCTGGCCTGAGATCCAGTCGGCTTTCCAGGGTGTTGGAAACCTTTACTTCACAATCCTCATTGTGGATCTCAACTCCACCAACTATGTCCTCAGGCAGGTAGGACTCTTGAGCAATTGGGACATCAACCATTTTTTATGGTGGGGATTTTGTACATAGAGACTGCCTTTGCACCATAGCTTTTACTTCCTGTAATGAACAGTCACTTGGGGCTCTGACAATTAGTGTAAACCCTGGAGGACCAGTTCATCCAGCAGCACTTCATACCTGGGTGTATCTTTCACCACCTCGTGAAAGTTTATTTTGAACCATAGGCTCTAATGTGTGAAATAATTTCTCGGATGTAGGCTTCTCTGGGTAAGTTACCAGTCCCTCAAAACTACAGACTCATTAGATGTGTAGTTATTTTCTCTAACTTAAGGAACTAAAAATGTAAGTTAAATATCTTATAGTATAGTGTATTCATTCCAAAAAATATAATACCTTCACTGTGTCAGATACCTCCTAAGTGCTGGGCATGCAAAGATGATACAGCAGGGCGCTTGCCCTCAAAGAGGTCAGGGTCAGGTGGCAGAGAGAGATAAGTGAAGATAATCTGTAGTGCCTCCTGAGAAGTGTTTTCATAGAGTTATGGATAACAAGCTGTGGGCACACAGAAGGGAACAACCAATATGATTGGTCTTGGGGAGTGAGTAGGTTTCCAAGAGGTATGCTGCCATTAATCACTGCTATACTCCCTTTTAACTCATGCAGAAATATGTCATGAACAACCAGGGACCATGATTTTAATTGATTTGTTATTAGCCTTTTACCTCATGGAGTTCAAGAATATCTCTTGGATATGGATATCTAAGTATCCATATTGTACTATCTATTGGATATCTCTTTTGCATGTTTGAGCAAATTCTAGAGATACGGTGAGTTTAAGAACTTAAAAATAAGTTCAGAGATAGGACCTGTCTTGGTAATAGGAATCAGAATAATTAGAAGGTGGAATTTGAATTAGGTCTTCAAAAGTGGATAGAAGTTGGGAATAATAATGGTGATGACTACCCTAACTAGGGGAGAGGGTTTAGAGGGAAACAGCCTTGCCCAGGCAGGTCTGGGTCAATTGCTTTATGTTTAAAGCAGTAGACAATTTGGGGGGCAATTATGATTTTTTTCAGCAGAGGTGGGTTATAAAGGAAGATTAAACTGGTAAATAAATTGTTCAGAGTAGGGGGAGAAATTGGAGAATATCTAGGAGGTATTGGTGGGGTGCATGAACTAAGTGATGGTTTGGGGCCTAGATGAGGGAGGTAGAAATGAGAAGGAAGATGAAGAAAATCAAAGATAGCCTGTTGAAGTAATGTTTGAGAGAAATGGGTAACAAATGAATACAGGGAATAAAGATTAGAAAGAGTTGTACCTGACTTTATTTATTCATTTATTCCAACAAATACTGTTTGATCAGCTGCTAGGTGTCATATATGGATGGGTACTAAGTCCTGGAGACTCAACTGTGAACAAGACCATTGCTCCCAATTAGCCTGGTCCTTTCTCTCAAAGAACTGGTTGGCTCTGTTCCCCACTTTCTGTGACATTGTCTCTTCCTGTACTATAACCTACATTTAGCATGACCCCTTCTGTAGGGGTGCTTGAACTGTTTTGAAGGTGCCACATGTGAAGTCTTGAAATTGGGCAAGGAAAAGAAGATGAGATTATTAATCTATTCCTGTTTCCTGGGGTGCAAATATGCCCATTATATATCTGTGCTTGTAGAGTAATTTCATATTCCAGAACTGTGGTGTTCTGGAGTATCACATCCCCCCTTTTTCCCCGTCAAAGAGTATTTTAAGAAGGAACCTGAGAATTTGGGAAAGAGGGCCAGTATGGTGATCTGAAACAGGGCAGATTTGGTCATTCAGCAAACTGGGGCCCTGTCCTTACCTCTCAAAGAAGCACAGAGAAGTAGCCATTACTTATGAAAAGGCACAGGACCAGGAAATAGCTCAAGGGGCCAATGACAGGGTGGGGAACAGGGACTCAAAGAAGTTCATGGGTAGCAGGACAGTGTCTCAGCATCTTCAGAATATATCTACAATGCATGCTGTCTAACCACAGCCCCCAATTTGTTGAGCTCATCAACATCTCTCCCCTGGATTATGATGTTAGCTTTCTGGGGTCTCCCAGATGCCATTCTGGCTCTCTCCAAGTTCCTTTCTACATCTTGCAGGCCTTGCACCATCTGTTTCTTGCCCACCACCTCTGCAACCTCACCTTGCTGTCTGTTTCCCTTCCTTTCTACCCTCCATCTACTCTGGTCTTATGTTCATTTCTGGTCCTTTTTGGCCTCTGGTCTTTTGCACATGCTGTTGTCTTGTTTCTCCAATTTTGCAGGTCTGACTTGTATTTTTCAAGTCTCACTTTAATATTAAGATCTCAGGAGTTCTTCCCTGGTCACCCCATCTCTTCTTGTGATTCTTGTTCTCAACCTATTATTTGTTTCTTTCCATAGAACTTACCACTACTTGCAATTATTTTCTTTGTAGGTCTGGTTACTTTTTTGCTTGTTTTCTATTCTATAATGTACGCTCCTTGAGGCCAGGGACTACATTCATTTTGTTTATTGTATCCTAAGGACCCAGCTCAGTGATACTGAGACCACTATCAATGATTCCATAAATATATGCATTGAACACCTAGAGTGTTCAATATATATATTGATCTCAGTGGGTGAAGTCTTGCACTATCCTCCAACATATTGAGGGCAGCTGCTCCTGGCCCTGTTTTGCTCATGAAAGAAAAGGTGCATGGGTTAAAAATCATTAGATGGATGATATTAGGGCCTGAGTTTGAATTCTGGACCATATCAAATGCTTTGTTTGCAATAGCAGCCCTTTTTATATTCATTCCCAGTTGATTTTCCAATATGTTTAAGCATCTCAATAACAGGAATTATACCAAAATTCGGTTTTTTTGTTTTTTTTTTTAAATTTTATACATCTATACCATCATAGTTCTGTATTAGGAATATAGTGTACTCCAAATTATGGGAACTGAAGTGAAAGACTGAGAGTTAATTCTAGATAACTTACAAGATTATGATTTGCAATTTTCCTGATAATTAACCACAATATACTTGTCCTTTTAGTTTGAATTTACCCAAATTTCTACCATTTTTTCCACTAAACTATTTACTAAAATTGTTTGGGCACAGCTATGGTAAATATACGCACTTTCTTTTAATTGCTTTGTGCAGTGTGTGTAGCAAGGAAGCCTTGGGTAGGCTGGACAACACAAGTGCAGGCTGAACCAAGCCCAGGCACTGGAGAAGAACCCAAGACACAAACTTGGGGTGTGTTTGGGGATGACAAGACAGGCTAGATACAAGTTTCCTTGGCAAAAGGTCAGAGGGAGTCCAGCATTCGTGACATCTGTGCAAATAAAGAAGAGGCAGGTGACTACTGGTGGTAAGGAACACATCCATGCTTTGGAGGGACTTGGGTACCACGTCATGTACAACTCAGGCAAGAAGGCAGGAGCTCAGCTGCTGGGGGACTGAAGGATAAAGCAAGGACTGATTCAGAAGGTAACAGGGCAGTCTTCCAGTGACTGATGTTAGGCAGTCAGTTGAGGATCAGGCGGACTCAGGAGCCACATAGTTCATTTCTGTGAGTTATAGCCATTTAAATATGAGAAAAAAATTACCTCTTCCCTTGAGCTAGTAAAATTCCAATAAATTAAAATATATAATTATAGGGCCAGGTGTGGTGGCTCACACCTGTAATCCCAGAACTTTGGGAGGCTGAGGTGGGTGGATCACGAGGTCAGGAGTTCAAGACCAGCCTGGCCAACATGGTGAAACCCTGTCTCTACCAAAAATACAAAAATTAGCTGGGTGTGGTGGTGCGTGCCTGTAGTCCCAGCTACTTGGGAGGCTGAGGCAGGATAATTGCTTGAACCCGGGAGGCAGAGGTTGCAGTGAGCCGAGATCACGCCACTGCACTTCAGCCTGGGTGACAGAGTGAGACTCTGTCTCAAAAAAACAAAACAAAACAAAACTATATATGTGTATGTGTGTGTATATATATATATAATTATATTATTTTTGTGGTCCTAGTGGTTATGATTGCTGCTATTGATAATGTTTGTCTCTTGCTAATGGATCACCTTAGCCTGGCAAAGATGAAAATGTTCTCTGGCCTATGCAAGAAAAGAGGAGGGAATCCCACTTAACGAAAACCTAAGTCATTCTCAAATTTATTCAAATCATACTTGAAAAGGCGGAATGAAATTTAGGGGGATACATTTTAACTGTATAAGCCTTTGCTAATAAAAGATTAAGAAGTATGTGGCTTAGCATCTTTTAATTATTTTTTTCTAGCAACTTGAATATACAATGTTTGAAATCTCTGGTTGGATCAACATTATTTTGCTCAGAGGTTTGTGGACTTTGCATACTGATTCTTTCCTGTTTCCAAGTACATTTGCTTTTAGGCTATTTTTATTCACTTTAAAGGAATTTTAATAACTTTCTGTTGACAGCATGGACAGCTGGTCTTGAGAATTAAAGAAAATTCACTTGCTGACTGAGGAAGGAAGTGACATCAATGAGCTTCTAAAGTCAGCCCAGGGGGGGAAATTGGCTGGTGAGAGAGTAGCCTTTCATTGCACTGTATTTATCGAGCGATGCCTTGAGATGCAAATTGCTGTATCAATCAAACCTGTGGTGCCTACCTCCAACCAACCCAGTGCAAACTGAAGGAACAATGCCCTGAAACACTGAGAATAAAAAGGATGAGGGGTGCAGGAGCCCAGAGGCTAAGTGAATTACAGAGCTCAGAACGCTCTCTCACCAAGCCTATACTTCATTCTCTGCCAAGCCTCAGTTTCTTTGTCTAGAAAATGAGTTTGATGGAAACTGTTGGTTGAAGTCAGTTTCTTTGACAGATGGCTAAGAAGACCAGGTAGTAATACGGAGAGTGTAGACATGCTATCTCAGTACGTTCGTCCCAAAGAGAGCTATCAATTGCTTTTTATCCCCTACTGAGAGCTATTTAGAAATAGGAATTCTTAGCTGTCATACGTAGCTACTACCTTGATCCCTTATTATAAAATTCTGTATACGTCATTTATAACTATATTGCAAAAAAAGCCAAGCATCAGATCTGGACTTTAATAATGACAATAGCAATCACAATCATCATCGTCATAATGATAAATTACAATTTTCACCACCATCAGAGAATCTTCTTCTGGAGTTGCAGTTACCTATTTTTCAAAGATAGATGTGGTGTGAGTAGATTGTAGGTGTATGTGTGGGTTATGTCAGGTGAACAGACAGGTATGTGTGCTTATACTCACACCTGTGCAAAAGAAAGGCAGAAAAGTGCCTAGGGACATTTTCCATTTATGAGATGAAAAATTAAATTCTACTTCTCTCTCTCTCTCTTTCTTTCTTTCAGATGGAGTCACTCTTTGTTGCCCAGGCTGGAGTGCAGTGGCATGATCTTGGCTCACTGCAACCTCTGCCTCCCGGGTTGAAGTGATTCTCCTGCCTCAGCCTCTCAAGTAGCTGGGATTACAGGCATGCACCACCATGCCTGGCTAATTTTGTATTTTTAGTAGGGACGGGGTTTCTCCATGTTGGTCAGGTTGGTCTTGAACTCCCGTCCTGAGGAGATCCGCCAACCTCAGCCTCCCAAAGTGTTGGGATTATTCACTGTGCCTGACTCTCAGACTTTTCTAGTCTTGACTTTGCCAGGCTATATGATATTTGGCAAATTACTTCACCTCTCTGGCTTTTGTTTTGTCTTTATTGCATAACAACAGGGATATAAATACTAAATTTGCTTATAGTTGATTATGTTCTTTGACTTTTAAAAGAATGAAGGGTAATGAAAATTCCCATAGGACTGGCACAAATAAAAAAGAAAGGAAGCCTAGGAAACACCATTCTGGACATCAGCTCTGGGAAGGAATTCATGACTAAGCTCTCAAAAGTAACTGCAACAAAAACAAAAATTGACAACTGGGACCTAATTAAACTAAAGAGTTTCTGCACAGCAAAAGAAACCATCAACAAAGCAAGCAGATGACCTACAGAACAGGAGAAAATATTTGCAAACTGTGCATCCAAAAAGGGTTAATATCCAGAATCTATAAAGAACTTAACTGAACAAGCAAAAACAAATAACCCCATTAAAAAATGGACAAAAGACGTGAACAGACACTTCTTAAAGGAAGCTGTCAGCAAACATATGAAAAAATGCTCAACATCACTAATTATCAGAGAAATGCAAATCAAAATCGCAATGAGATAGCATCTCATGCCAGTTAGAATAGCTATCACTAAAAGTCAAAATGTAACAGATGCTGGCGAGGCCGTGGAGAAAAGGGAAGGCTTATACTCTGCTGGCGGGAATGTAAATTAGTTCAGCCACTGTGGAAAGCAGTTTGAAGGTTTCTCAAAAATCTTAAAACAGAACTTCCATTCAACCCAGCAATCCCATCACAGGGTATATATCCAAAAGGAAAGGAATTGTTCTATGAAAAAGACATGTGCACTCGTATGTTCACTGCAGCACTATTCACAATAGCAAGACATGAAATCAACCTAGGTGCCCATCAACAGTGGATTGGATAAAGAAAATGTACATATAAACCATGGAATACTATGCGGTCATGAAAAAATGAAACCACGTCCTTTGTAGCAACACGGATGCAGCTAGAGGCCATTATCCTGAGCAAATTAATCCAGGAATATAAACCAAATTCTACATGTTCTCACTTATAAGTGGGAGCTAAACATTGGGTACACATGAACATAAAGATGGAAACAATAGACACAGAAGGCCACTAGAGGGAGGAGGGTTGAAGGGGGAAAGAGCTGAAAAACTACTGGGTACTGTGCTCAGTACCTGGGTGATGGGATCAATGGTATCCCAAACCTCAGCATCACACAATATACCCAGGTAACAAACCTGCACATGTATCCCCTGAATCTAAAATAAAAGTTGAAATCATATTAAAAAAGAAAGGAAAGAGTCATGTTTGGTGTGGGAACCTGGGAAGATTTCATGGAAGAAACAGCGTTTGATCTGGGTAGGACATTAATAGAAGCAGATTAGGGGAACAGTATTTCACCTGGAAGGAAAAGCATGAGTGAAAGTACATCAGGGAATGAATGTCTAAGGAACAGTAAATAGTTGTGCTGAACTTAAAGGTAGTCTGTATACTGGCAAGTAATAAGAGACAAAGCAAAAATTTTATGATGGACCAGTATCATGGAGCACTCTAAATACTTAAAGAAATATTTTTTGACATAATATTTGTTGAGGGAGTCCTCGAATAATTTTGAGCCAAAGATTGATCCAAATGGTACCCTAGGAAGATTAACCTTGAGGATGGGGGATCCTGGCAAGGAGATGGGAAAGTGTAGATGAATGTAGGGCACATTGTATGAGTAAACTGGACTTGAAGTTTCAGATGGGGGGTTAGTAGGATGGAGAAAAAAGGAATAAAAGAGGAGCAAGATTTTAAGCTTGTACTTGGGAGAAGATGTTATTAATGCAAAGATAAAAATAAGGAAATAGGTTCAATTTAAAGAAGTAAATTTGGTGAGTAACAGAGGAGGTGGGATGATAAACTCGGTTTAGCATTTATTTGGTTTAAAATACCAGTAAAACATCCATCCCGCAGGAAGCAGAAATAGATATCAGGAAAATACCAGGCAGTTTTCTGCAGAGAGATGATGGGGAGAAGAGAGCACAGAAAACTCTTGAGTTGAAAGGAAATAAATATCAAGATTTGAAATTTTGAAAATGGTGTATTTTATTTATATTTGAATAATTTGATGTTACCTTAGATAATGGAATGCAAATTTTACATCATCCATAGTGAATAAGAAGAGACCCCTTCTTTAAGCTACTACAAGGATTTATTTTCAGGAACTAGCAGATTTGAAGTTTGGTGTAAGAGCTTAAGTTCTCACTGGTTGTGGAGTTAAAAGGCAATTGCAAGTTTTAGCAGAAGAAAATTAGGACCCTAGAACTTAAAGTATAATAATAATAAAAAATAGATAAAAATTAAAAAAAAAAAAGAAAATTAGGCTGATTTCCTTATTTATTAAACTGAGGCTAAGGAATGTTTAGAATTTATCTGAGAACAACTGAATTACTTATGCCTAGTGTTCCATTATTGGAACGCTAAGCATATGGGAGTTATTTATATCCTACTGCTCAAGGTTATTGCCAAGGTCTGATTGTAAAAATTCAAAAAATTCAGCACTTTGGGAGGCCAAGACGGGCAGATCACGAGGTCAGGAGATCGAGATCATCCTGGCTAACACGGTGAAACCCCGTCTCTACTAAAATACAAAAAATTAGCCGGGCGAGGTGGCGGGCGCCTGTAGTCCCAGCTACTCGGGAGGCTGAGGCAGGAGAATGACGTAAACCTGGGAGGCGGAGCTTGCAGTGAGCTGAGATCCGGCCACTGCACTCCAGCCTCGCGACAGAGCGAGACTCCGTCTCAGAAAAAAAAAAAAAATTTCAAAAAATTGCAACCTCTGGCATAAATGGGTTAAGGGCAGAGCTGAATCTGGAACACTGACTTTGGTAATGGTCAAGAGTGGGGCCAAGCAATCAGAATGTCTGGGTTTGAATCTCAGCTTCCCTACTCTCTGGGAAGCCTTGGGCAAGTCACAACCCTCAGCTTCCACATTTGTAAAATAAGGCCAACAAACAAATGTATAGAGTTGTTTTTGATGATTCAACAAGTTCACATATGTAAAGGGCTTACCACGGCACCTGGCACCATTAATGACTCTAGGACCAGTTCTCTTTCCCTTGTATCACAGGATTACCCAAACAAAGAATAATAAAACCCAGTTGTTTAAAATCCAAATGAAAGCTAATTTTGAAGAATAAAAACAAGTTTCAAGGCAGTAAGGTATACTATTTTGAAATGACCAGGAAGTATGGAAGAGAACTAGAAGTAATACGTATTTTTAATGTCAAAAAATAAAAAAGTCACATTTAGATGATTAAAAAATAGTCAAGAACTTTAGCTTAGACAAATAAATGAAAACTAAAATGCTTGGAATCCTATTTTTACCTTAAGGCATATCTGCACAGACATTACTCCAGATTCTATTCTTGGTCTCTGTTTCCCAGACTGCCACCCTGCGCAGGAGAAAGAATCCGGCTGCTTCCCCTGAGTGGAACAATCCAGCTGAGTTGGAGGCAGCAGGGACTTGCATGGGAGAACTGGGGAGCCCAGGCCTCTCTAGTAAGGCAGCTCCGTTTCTCATGCAAACACGCCTTAAGAAGAAAGGTGTGGGTTGGCACGGTGGGTCACACCTGTATTCCCAGCATTTTGGGAGGCCAAGGTGGGTGGATCACTTGAGGTCAGAAGTTCAGGACCAGCCTGGCCAACACAGTGAAACCCTGTCTCTATTAAAAATACAAAAATCAGCCGGGCGTGGTGGCAGGTGCCTGTAATCCCAGCTACTTGGGAGGCTGAGGCGGGAGAATCACTTGAAGCCGGGAGGCGGAGGTTGCCGAGAGCCAAGATTGCACCATTGTACTCCAGCGTGGGTGACGAGAGAGACTCCTTCTCCAAAAAGAAAGAAAGAAAGAAAAAAAAGAAAGAAAGAAGGAAAGGGAAAGAAAGAAAGAAAGGAGAAAGAAAAAGAAAGAAAGAAAGAGAGAGAGAGAGAGAGAAAGAAAGAAAGGAAGGAAGAAAGAAAGGAAGAAAGAGAAAGAAAGGTGTGTACAGTTTGCTGTTTTACCTTGTACACATCTTAGGGTGGATTATTATATGGAATCTAATGTTTTAGCATTAAATTCATGTTCTTTCCTTTAGATCCATTATACTCTCAAAAATTACTGAGTTGTATTAATTCCTTACTAAGTTTTCAGATTCTTTGTGCTCTCAGCTTCTAATTATCTCTAGTGACCATGTAAAGCCTTAATATGGAGCCAGGCAAACTCAAATCACACAATCCATCAGTGGTAGACAGAGGATCTCATGATCTCTTACAGTAGACTCCATATACTTATTAGAACTCAGTTTCCCACTGTACCTTGCTTTTGCCTTTAGAAAGTAGTGAGGTCTATTCTAGCTTGTTTTTTTTTCAAAATCAAATTGATGTTTGAGATGGAGTGCCGTTAAGATATTTCTTTTTCTAGAAGCACCCCCCCCCCCAAAAAAATTAAAACCTGACAAGTAAATGGAACACTTGGTTTTTTTCTTCTCAGCTAAATTTTAGAGTATGAGGGACTACAGACAATAAATATGGATGTTGTTTGAATATTATTTTTTCCATACATCAACAATCAGCCACGGAATGCCAGAACTAGCTGAAAGGATTGTTCATACACTGTGATTGTTAGTTTCCCAGCTCTTTCTACATGATATAAACATACCTCTAGAGAGTTTGTTTAGATAGTGTAGATGAAAGTTCTGTAGAGGGAAATATCAAAGGCTCTGCCTTTTTCAAAAGCCCTCTGTGTTTTTGGGTAACCCCGTGGCATGTGGTGGGCCTGTGGTTCAGGCAGCAGAGATCAAATGTAAACAGGCAGCTCTGAGGTGGCTCCATGTGGCACCCTTTTTCCAGTATCAATCTACAGATATTTTTCTGTACAATCCCAGCAGCAGAGGGAGGCTTGTACATTAGATGCTTTTATATAATTTCCCTATAATTGGCATTTGGGATATTTTTCCATTTGTTTGCTTGTCTCACCTTTCAGAAGTCCTAAGTATAATTCTACTTCCCTTTAGGGGTGGGGGTAGGATGGCTTTGCAGGGGTGAAAGGGGTTTCATAAAATCAGTTCTGTGGTGGGAATCTATTAATTTTTTAGCTCTTAAAAAAACACTCCAGAAAGGATAGAAATGGCAATATTCAATGTGATCTACGGTTGTACCATTGAGAATTATTCTTTAACTAAATTCTTATTTTACGTCATTAGTATTATTTAGGGGAAAATCAGCTAATATTCATTGGAATCAAAGTTGACTCCTAGCTTCTTGCTCATCGTAAAAAATAATTTTTCTTTTGAAGCTATTATTTTACTTTGCAGGAAAATGTTGACCTTTCTGTTTCACAATGGTAACAGGATACTTTTATTTGTTTCCTTCTATTTGGAAAATATATACCTTTGTCACTTTTGATTGTTACTAGAAAGGTAATAACTTAAACAAGTAACCTAAACCCATAAAGTACTAAACTATTTTATATATGAATTGTTACATGATTTTCTCTTTTAAAATCTCTGATTATTCTTTTTCCTCCAAAGAAAAGAGAATATAAAACTTGAGAGTTTTATGTTATAGGCAAATCCTAATTTCACTGGAGTGCTATAATGAATGCTTACCTCACTGCAATTCTCTTTACATTTAAATATGCTCAAGTTTTTAAGAATTTAAGATGGTAATTTATCTCCTCTCACTGTCTTGCTCAATCTATCTTTCTCTTAACTAAGTTGGGTTAATACGTGTTTCATAGTTGGAATCACCAGTCACTTTGATTAAATTCACTACCTTTAAAGAATCTTTTTTTTCATCTGTCAGGAAATCTTTGCTATATAAAAAACTGGTCATAGTAGCATGATGCTGGCTCTTGGTTCAAATAACCAGCTACATAGTGCTCCCTCTAACAATACTGACCCTGGGAGGGGTCCCTTTCAGAAAGCAGTCTAGGAGCACTACTTTTCATTTTCAATGACTATCTAAGGTTTTCCACACTTCAAGCAAAGTGGAACTTAAAAATCTATAAAAAAAATAGTGTAGCAGTTGTGTTGAGACGATTTTCAGAAGAACCGAGGCTGGGAGACAGAAAACAAGCTAGGAGATCACCGCAGTGCTCTTGAGGAGAATAGAAGAGGCCCGGAGAGAGGGCAACTAGTACTAGGGCGTAAAGGAGAGACCCATTCCAGAGATGTACAGGAGGTAAAACTGGCTGCCTGATGGGTAAGAGAAAGGGAGAAATCAGGGCTACTAGCAGGTTGAAAGTGTGGTGTCTACCTGGATGGTGGTGCCATCCAAGAGGCAGTTTTGGAGGGTAAATTAATGAGTTCTATTTTGTTTATGGTTTCAATACGTGCAAGACATCTAAGGATAGAAATGTTGGGTAAGCAGATGAAGACATGAAGCTCCAGGAAACTGTCCTGCAAATATAGGTGTGGAAATTATTGGAGTACTGGTGTTCATGGCTATGGACAATGAATAATATTACTCAGGGAAGATAGATAAAGTTTGAAGAAATAGAACTGAAGTGTGATCAGAGGAAGAGGAGTTCAGAAAGACAAAAGAAAAGAATGTCTAGAAAGGAATAAGAAATGTAAAAAGGGCGTGGTGCCATGGTATCAAGGAAACCAAGAAGTAGGGAGAATCCACTCTTACATTGCTGGTGGTAGAAGCACAACCCCTTGGGAGGAGAATTTTTCAATATTCAGTAGAATTACTTATGAGCAAATTTGTCCTCTGATTCAAGCCCTTTGACATCTATTTCCAGTTTACCCTGAAGATATACCTCCACAATATAAAAGCATACGTGCACATGGTTATTCATTACGGAATTACAAGTAGTAACTAAAGACTAGAAACAACTCATTAGAAACAGCTATAGTACATTAACTCTATGGATGACTACAGTGTTCAGTTATTTAAAAAGAGTTAAGTAAATCTCACTGAAATAATGAAAGGTTTATGTCTATATGCTTATATTTGCAAACAGAAACAGAGAGAACAAACTAGAGAGTAATGAAAGTATTCATGGAGAAGGGTGTAGATGTGTAGAGTGGAGAAGACTGGTCTGGGAGTGAGACTTCTTTGAGGATACCTTTGATATAGTTCTGACTTCAGAACTATAGAAATACTTTACATATACAAAACATAAAATTAAGTGAAAAGGTAAATCCTAAAATTGAACACAAATAGAAACAAACGAACCTAACTCTCTATTGGGAAGATAAGACACCATAGAGAAAAACATAATTTTGAGTAACTGTAAACACAGTACTTTATTTATCTTAATGGTTTATATCCCAAGAACACGAAGTACTGTAATAAAATTGCAAGCATCACTTGGTAGATTTATTTTCAGTAGTAATATTGGCATTATAATTGTATAACTATTTTAAGTATATTGTGGGATAAAGCAAATAAGTATATTAATATTATTAATTTTAGGAACAAAAATTTTCAGTATAAGAAAAAAGAGAAGTGACAAAACAGGAATTTTAAACTTCAATTGGAAATATTAATATGAAGTCATTATTCAGAAAAGCAAACACCCTCTTCACAATATTCACACCTAACACCTAGATCCTGGGTTTTACATGCTATTCCCCATTAAAGGAAACCAGGGCTCCTCAGAGAAACTGATTCCAGAGCTGGAGCAAGGAAAGATACCTCTTTTTGTCGGCAATCTAAAGAAGTGCTCAGAAACTACTGAGGTCGTACCAAAAAGACCTAGGAGCTAGCTTAAAGAGTTTTCACTGTCCATGTTAGTGTAATATGTTGCATAATTAAAAATCAATGAGTTCATAGTGGTTTTGCATCCCAAGAAAAAACGGGGAGAAAGGGGAGAAAGGAGACAAAGGGAAAGTTTCTTACTAAACAATATTATATAATAAATGTAGAAGAGATAACAGAATTAAGAAAATACATTTTAAATCCCTAATGCAGTGAATGATTCAGGAAGGGACCATTAATGGATTCTAAAGTAGGATATTACCATCATACAAAATATGACTTCATGGATCTCTTCATAATTGCAAAAGAAAAATGTACTTTTAAAATACAGAGATCTGTGGCCAGTTGTGGTAGCTCATGCCTGTAATCCCAGCACTTTGGGAGCCCGAGGAGGAAGGATCACTTGAGTTCAGCAGTTCAAGACCAGCCTGGACAATATAGTGAGACCTCATCTCTGCACAAACCTTAAGAAATCAGCCAAGTGTGATGGTGCATCTCTATAGTCCCAGCTACTCAGGAGGCTGAGGTGGGAGGATCACTTGGGAACAGGATGTGAAGGTTGCAGTGAGCCAAAACTGTGCGACTGCAGTCCAGCCTGAGTGACACAGTGAGGATCTGTCTCAAAACCTCCCCTGCACCTCCCCAAAACCACAACAAACAACAGAGATCTCTTGTTCACACTTTTAACAAAGTGATCAAATTTGGCACCATCAATATGAAATGAGTGGCAACATGCAACATGAAGTAGACATCTTACCAATGAGTTATCTGTGCTGGAAGTGTTCATCCTAGTTTCTAGGCCGAGCTGCCAGTTTACCGAGCAAAGGAACAATTTAAGCTATGCTCTGAGGAAACACTGAAAATACAGGACATCCTAAAAGACAACTGACCTAGACTCCTAAACAATTCAATGTCATGGGAAAAAAAAGTCTAGGGAACTATTTCAGATTATGAAAGAATAAAGAAACATAAAACCCAAAATCAGTGTTTGGACATTGATTATTGTAATAGATTTTGATTCAGAAAGAATCTAGTTGTAAAAGACATTCTTGAAACAGTTGGAGACATTAGAATATGGAATTGATATCAAATGATGTAAAATTATTGTTACTTTTCTTAGATGTGAAGATGGTATTGTAATGTAGGAGAATGCCCCTATTTTTGGGAGAAATGATCTGAAGAATTTAGGAGGGAGATGTTATGATGTCTACAACTTACCTTGAACTATATACAGAAGCGTATACCAGACTGGGAGGATTCTATTTAAGGCAAAATGGTAACAATTGGGGAACCTTGGTGATGGCCACTCAGCTGCTGATTGTACCATTCTTTCAGCTTTTCTGTAGGTTTGAAAATTTACATAATGCAAATTTGAGGGGAAAAAGAAGAGAGCGATCAAAGTGTTAAGTGTGGTACAGATAAGATCTGGGAGAAAAAGCCTCTTTTTTAACCAGTGGTGAGTTTAGTCAGAAAACTTTCAAAAGAATGGTGGGAGCTGAAGCCAAACGTGACTGGAGGTGAGAAAATGAAAACAGGAAGGACAGACCCCACCTATGGGAAATCAGAACGAAAATGGGGGGCCAGAGATTGAGTTAATGTAGAAATATCGATGGAACCAGAGAAGATAAAATAGTTCTAGGCTGAGGGCAAAGAGCCTGCTGAAACAAAGAAGTTGAACATGCTGGAGAGACGTGATGGGAATGTTCAGAAATGGGTCCTTGGTGGGGGGGGGGGGGGGGG
>NW_016820817.1:101004-149397 GCF_001698545.2 Rhinopithecus bieti | reverse complement strand
GGGGGGGGGGGGGGTGGGCAGTATATCCAAGGCACAGGCTTGGCTTCAAACTGGAGAAGGAACAAGGTGTTCTCTGATCTTGGAGCACAAGAGGGTTGAGGGTGTACAGTGGGTTTATAGGGAGGGTGGGAAGGTGAGAGAGGGCATGCCTGAGGCTGGGAGTTCCTCCAAAAGTCTGCAGCACGCAGTCTGCTGAAAATGAGGAGTGAGGATGAAGAGAAGGCAGTGAAAGGTTAGAACGATCATGAATGGGAACAGGACTGCTAGGACACTGGCTGGTGTAAACGCCCTTTTCATGTCGAAGAACATGATTTCAAAGTGGCTTCCATCAGCAGATCGTGTCATTTCTCCATCTTTCCAGACAGGTGATGTGAAACTTCAAGGGTGCAAGGATCTCAGTGATCCTCAAGAAGCGGAGATCTGATGAGGACTATGAAGGCTCAGGCCAGACAGAGAAGGAAGGTGGCCAAAGACAAAGAAAACACAGGAATGGTTGGATAAAAGGCCCAGAGACACCTGTGAGGTTGAAGAACAGGTGAGTGAGAAATGCCCAGAGAATAATAATAGCAAGCTGTGGGCAGAGACTGGAATCCCTGAAATTTATTTTTGAAATAGAGCAATTACAGGTGAGGGTCAACTTGTGGCTATGGAAGCTGGTGGCTGGAGTGGAGCACAGAGCACATGGTTGCATTGAATTTTCTCCAGAACCATAGATCTTTAGAATTTCATGAGTATAGGCTTTATTCCAGTCTCTACCAGAAAAAGTTTGAAGAAATTTTGTCAATGTGGAATCGAATTTTGGTTTACTGTCATTTAAAAAATGTCCTTACTCAGTTTTTTTTCTTTTCCTTTTCGTTTTTTTTTTTTTTTTTCTTTTCTTTTGGAGACAGGGTCTTGCTGTGTTGCCCAGGCTGGTGTACAGTGGTACAATCACGGCTCACTGTAGCCTCAAACCCCTGGGTTCCAGCAGTCCTCTTACCTTGACCTCCCAAAGTGCTGGGATTGTAGGTGTGAGCCACTGCACCTGGCTCAATTTCTTTTTATCCAACAGAGAGACCTACAATAGATTCAAAAGTGAAGCACGGATTCCCTTTCTAAGTTTATTCTAAGAAAATCTTGAGGGGCATTCCCAAAACTGAGGCCGCATATGTCCTCCAGGCCGGGTAAGCGAAAACCTAACAATCTAAGAGGCCCTCAACAGAGGACTGGCTGAGGAAGTCACAACAAAATCTTCCAGTGTGACTTCTGTAGCCAGTCAAAAATGATGATCTGGATATATTTAGTGAAAAAAATAAGTTGCAGAAGAGTATGTCTATTATGCACCTATTTTATTAAAATGTATACATTTTATTAAAATGGATATATTTTATGCGAAACTGTAAACCTCTGGGTGATAGATTCATGAGTGATTTTTTTCTTTTTGTTTCTCTGTACATTCTTGTTTTCTACAAGTTGTGTTATGTGTGCAATAAAAAAGTCTGTATTTCAAACAAATTGAAAATGTAACATAAATATACCTTTATCGTGGTTGTGTTAAAAAATTTTTATTGTCCTATTCATTATTACTAAATAAATGTTTCTTTGTTGTGAAGAATCTAGAAAATACAGATAAAAGAAGTGAACAGCTACTTGTGATCCTAACACCAGTAGGTATGACCTGCTAACACTTGTGGTACACACACCCTTTCACATACTGTATTTTTCTTTTCAAAAGTGGTATCATTATAGTCTTAAAAAAGTTTCTGTTCACTTAAATGATCTTTGCATCCCATTAAATAGTCTCAATCTATATTGCTTTGAATAGCTATGTAGTGGTTTCTTTTTAAAAAAATACCAAAGCTTCTTAGCCTTCTTTTAGAGACGTTTAAGTTATTTATTGTATTTTTTGGGGGAAGGAGGCCTTACCATATACAACCCTGTTAGGAGTGTCCACATGAATAGAGAGTTGGTGCAAACCATGACTACTTTTGCACCAACCTAATATCCCTGAGATATCCATGACCCTTAGCATAAATTCCTGGAAGTAGAATTGATGGATTAAAGAGTTTTATGAAGTGTCTAATACTAAGAATGTCACTAAATATCTGTGTCCCAGCACTCTGTTAACTCTGATTTTTACAAAAAAGTGCTAAGTTTTTAAGAAACGTGCTATTTATGCAACCCTGTGATTTTGACTTTTTTTTTAAATTAGAGAGCTTGAGAAGTTGAGCATTTTAATATGTTTATACAGCATTGATATTTCTTCTTCTGTTCATCTCTAGCTCCTTTATTTTATTTATTTATTTATTTATTTATTTATTAGACACAGGCTCTTTCTCTGTTGCCCAGGCAGGAGTTGAGTGGTGCCATCATGGCTCACTCTGAACTCCGACTCTTGGGCTTCAGTAATTCTCCTGCCATATCCTTTTGAGTAGCTGGGATTACAGGCATGAACCACCGTGCCAGGCCTTCTTCTTTTTTCTAATGGAGTATTCTCTTCCTCTTAGTAATAATACCTTTTGCCCATCCTATGTTTTATGAATATTTGTCCTAATTTGTCACTCACCTTTACTCATTTACAATGTTTAGGGAATAAAAGAATATTGTAGCAATGGCTAGTATTCAGTAAGCACTTACAACATACCAGTAACATCGATACGTTCTTCACTCAGTTCTCCCAGCACTTCTGTGGGATAAGGCTATAGAAGATGATGAAGAATGAGGCCTACAGATATTGATGTGCCTGGGATTGCAGCTGGGAGGTGATGAGCTCAAACCCCACTTATGAGCCTACATCATTTCTTTTCTGGTTTCTGCTTTCAGTGCCCAGCATGGAAAGGCACAACTCTGTGCAGCAATTAAAAATAACAAGGTCAAATCTGTATGTAAGGCTAGAGAACAGTATCTCCATTGTATTTTTAGAACAATGTGTATAACTAATATGTTTTTTAAAGTACATATAATTATACGTAAAGAAGTCAGGGGAGATACACTTTAGCACTTTGTTACACCTAGGGCCTGGTGGGAAAGGAGTAATAGTCACTTTTAATTTAAGCACATCTGTTTTCTTTTTTTTTCCTTGAGACAGCAATTCGCTCCATTGCCCAGGCTGGAGTGCAGTGGTACAATTATAGCTCAGTGCCGCCTCGAACTCTTGGGCTCAGACAGCCCTCCAATTCAGCCCGCCAAGTAGCTGGGACTAGAGGCATGCATCACTGCACCCAGTTAATTTTTTTAATGTGTAGAGATGGAGGTCTTGCTTTACTGTCCAGGCTGTTCCCAAACTCCTGGGTTCAATCGATCCTCTTGCCTTGGCCTCCTGAAGTGTTGGAATTACAGGTGAGAGCCACTGGGCCTGACGGGCTCTTGCTTTTCAAAACTTTTTATTAGGAAAATGTACTGCATCAATTTAAAGAGAACAATGTTTCTGTTTTGGATAAGAAACATGTGTGAGTCTTTGAATATGCTTTTCTTTTTTGCACATTAGGACAGGCGTTCCTTCATTCATCCGCTTATGCAACCATTCATTCCTGGTTTGAAAGTCTAGTTTGTGTTGGTCTTGGGCTGGCTACTGGAAACGCAAAGGTGAAAGGGGTATATAATCAGCCCCTCCTCTCAGTCTGGCAGGGAGACACACAGGACAGATTCAGAGTGAGAGTTGCCGTAGGAATAAGGCAAAGTTCAGTCTCCGCTCAGAGGAAGAGGGCCAAAGTTGGCCTGGGGGTGTCAGGAAAAACTGTCCAAAGGCTCCAGCTTTTAAACTGAGACACACAGCTTACAGAATTTTCCCTTTCCAGTTCCCATAACTGTTCACACCCACTGTTTCTTCCAGTCTGGGGTGTTGACGACTCTCCTGTTACTAACCTGGGGGTTACTATACTATGTTCTGTGGTCTGCTGCTCCCTCTAATCCTATACCAAATTACAGTCTCCATTTTATTTTTTTTAATTTTTAAATTTTTTTTGAGACCAAGTCTTGCTCTGTCGCCCAGGCTGGCAGGCTGGAGTGCAGTGGCGTGATCTCAGCTCACTGCAACCTCTGCCTCCAGGGTTCAAGCGATTCTCCTGCCTCAGCTTCCTAAGTAACTAGGACTACGGGCATTTGCCACCACACCCAGCTAGTTTTTGTATTTTTAGTAGAGATGGAGTTTTGCCATGCTGGCCAGGCTGGTCTTGAACTCCTGACCTCAAGTGATCCACCCACCTCAGCTTCCCAAAGTGCTGGGATTACAGGTGTGAGCCACTGTGCTCGGCATTATAGTCCCTTTCTGTATAATCCTTTTTTAACTTATCTCAATCTGAATGTGGCCTCAGTTTCCTTTGGGACATTTACTGATAGTTGGTGCCTTTCACCTGGGGACAGGTGCAGCTGCTGGGAGCTGGTACAGTAAGGCTGGTGGCATCACCATCGCCTGGGGTAGTTTGCTTATCACCTGGGTATTGAGACCCAAGGCTGCTGCAGGAAGTATCTCCACAGGTATCTGGTATAAATGGGGAGAAAACTGGCAGCTGGTAGGTGATAGATGGTAGATGATGTGTTTATGAGTCAGGTGGAACAAACTGAAGACTTCTAGAAATCATTCGTGAGATGGGATGAAGCCAGATAAAGTTTAATAAGTTTTTTGTGTATTTGAAATTTTCAAGCTGACATTTTTCTAAGAAACATCCATTACTTCGATGAGAAAACTGAAGGTTCAGTAAGTTATTAATTTACCCGTTTAGTCATCCATTCCGAAAATACTGAGGGCATATTATGTACCAGGCACCGTATTGGGCATAGAGTGAATGAAACAAACAAAAACCCTCACGGGGCCATATCTGAACCCAAGTCGGTCTGCCTCTCAACACAGAGTTCTTTCCACTGTCTCAAAGTGCCTTCTATTAAACATTTGATAAATCTCATTTTTCCAAAACATGACGTGAAGGACTCACTCCTCTGCCATTTCCTGGAACCGTGGGCTACTTTTGCACCTTTTCTTCCAGGTGTGCACTTTCAGCTAAGCTTGGCAGATCTCCAAACTCCTAAACTCTGTGTCCTGGTAAGTCATCACCAGGACTAATCACAAACGTTAATGTTGGTACTTACTACTGAGCCGTTGGGTCTGTTTTTAAGAACACAAAGAATGAAAAGATTAGCTGCCTACAAGCTCCCCATCTGTTCAAATGGAAAACTTCACAGAGCCCTAGGGTGCTGGGCAGTGCAGATTCCAGCTTGTGTTTTAAGTAGTATTAAAAAATAAAAAAATAAAAAATAAAAGGAAGTAATTATTTCACTGTCTCTCCAAATGAAAACATCTATTTCAACTCAAAGAATATTTTGTAGCAGTAGAACACAGTGAGTAAGAGCACAAACTTGGGTGTCAGTGAGACTGGGTTCCAGTATAATTCTTCATTTTTTAGTAGCCATGTGACTTCAGGAAATTTCCTTAGCATCTGTAAACCTTGATTTAGTCTTCTAAAATAGAGATTATCAGAGACAATCCCTACCTCATGAGGTTTTCATAAGGACTAAATGATATCATGCACGTTTCATACTTAGAGCACTGCAGGTCAAATAGTAAGTGCTCAATAAATATAGTCACTATTTTTATATGCATTATCTTTTCACTTACCACAACCTTAAGAAAGAAAGAAAACTGATTATGTAATCTAAATATTTGTAGCCAGGGAAGCAAATAGTTCTTCTTATAGTTTTATAAGAAGAATGTTTTTTATTAATTTAAAGGGAAACCATAGGCATTTAAAATAAAAAATAGAAGCAGAACCCTGATGCGGCTAACACAAGTTAGACAACATTTATTAAAGTTCTAAAGCTTTATTAAAATTGGAGACCAAATAGAAATCCATATAATTTCCTTTATTTCATTGCTCATATCTAACTTAGCCACTAAGAAATTAGTGCAATACTTTATGGATGTTGTCAGAGGCAGCTCTTATAATTCTCAGTTAACAACCTTAACAAGGTACGGGTTACATGAAATGTATGTTCATTCTAAACCACCCATCTGTCTTTTTTTTTTTCTCTCCAGAAACAAATATTTTCATTTTAGACTTCAAATTCCTATTTCCCATTTAGTACACATTAGTTATATCTGCTATTTTATTTTTCTTGATGTATTTACAATAAGTCAGAAAATCAGATATAGGCCCAGCTTACTGTTATGGAAGCTCTAGTGTTCTTCAGAGCAGAGCTTCTCAGGCAGCAGACTGTGGGCAGTAAACAGGTGTGCCATGGTATTGGCCCCCTGGCTCCTGGGTCTACCTGTCAGGACATGGGCCAGCCCAAATCTCTAAGCTCATTGCCCTCCCACTCCCAGCAGAACAGTCTTGTCCACTGTGTGTGCTACACAAATACCACCTCCTTCCACATATGCTGTGATGTTGGAAAGGACAGAAAACTCTCTCTTGGAGAAGAAGGAGCTTTGAGCTGTGTCCTTCCAGAACAAGGCTAAAGGAAATGTGCAGGATTGAGCCAGTGTTTCAGAGCAGAGCGGAAGAAGAGAGCACGAAGCAACCAAGATAGGAAGAGGTGACATGAGAGACAAATTCACAGGGAAAGGAGGGAAGATGGGAGGTCTTTTTGCCTGGTGGTCAGAAGGAAGGCCAGAGGGTGATGGCAGGAGCCTTAGACTAGAAAATTGTTGCGGGAAGTTGGGGACCCCGAACGGAGGGACCAGCTGAAGCCTCGGCAGAAGAACATAAATTGTGAAGATTTCATGGACATTTATTACTTCCCCAAATTAATTCTTTTATAATTTCTTACATCTGTCTTTACTGTAATCTCCGAACTTAAATTGTGAAGATTTCATGGACACTTATCACTTCCCCAATTCCTATGCCTGTCTTTAATCTCTTAATCCCGTCATCTTCTTTGTAAACTGAAGAAGATGAATGTTGCCTCAGGACCCTGTGATTGTATCAACTGCACAAATTGTTTGTAGAGCATGTGTGTTTGAACAATATGAAATCTGGACATCTTAAAAAAAGAACAGGATAACAGCGATGTTTAGGGAACAGAGAGGTAACTTTGAACTGGCCGCCGGTGAGCCGGACGGAACAGAGCTATATTCCTCCTCTTTCATAAGCAAATAGGAGAAATATCGCTGAATTTTTTGAGAAAGAGAATGTGCCATGAAGGTAGGCCTATAGACGGCCCCTTTTAAGGTGTCCTGTCTTTTATGGTTGAAGCCGAAGGGCTGAAATACACCCTGGTCTCCTGTAGCGCTCCCAGGCTTATTAGGTGGAGGAAAATTCCCGCCTAATAAATTGTGGTCAGATAGGTTGTCTGCTCTCAAACCCTGTTTCCTGATAAGATGTTACCAAAGACAATGCGTGCCCCGAAACTTCATTAGCAATTTTAATTTCACCTCATCCGGTGGTCCTGTGATCTTGCCCTGCCTCCATTTGCTTTGTGATATTTTCTTACCTTGTGAAGTATGTGATATCTGTGACCCACACCCTATTCGTGCACTCCCTCCCCTTTTGAAAATCGCTAATAAAACTTGCTGGTTTTATGGCTCAGGGAACATCACGGATCCTGCTGACATGTGATGTGTCCCCCGGACACCCAGCTTTAAATTTCTCTCACTTGTGCTCTTTCCCTTTATTTCTTAACCCAGCCGAGACACTTAGGAAATAGAAAAGAACCCCCATTAAACATCGGGAGTGAGTTCTCCCAATAGAAAATAAGACGCTTTCCTCTTTTCTTTAATGTCCAGAATCGTGATTTCTTCATTAATTGTAGTTGTCCAAAGTGAAGAAATTCTTGGGAAGCTATTATGAAAACTATTTACAACTGAATGCATTCCCAATTGCAAGCATTGGACCAGCATTATTTGGGTTTAGAATTAGAGCTGGCTGTGAATGGATTATGAGACTCATGTGAGTGTCCCCTGGCTTGGTGGGTCATGGTCTGCAGCTGCACTGTGCAGCCTGCAATGTGTTTCATAAAAATACTCAACTGAGGTAGCAAGTACTGGTGCTGGTGGCAGTGTTATTTTCACTTGCAAGAGCAGTGTAGCTCAGTAGCAGTGCAATCAGTTTATAACCATGTGAAGATTTGTGTATGAGAACCTCAGTGAACTGACATCACATTACTGATTTACTCCAGTAATGTCCTGTGCTTTTTATAGATTAGCACTCCTGGGCAGCAGGCCATCTGGCTTGCCCTTTAGTTTGACCTGGCCTATAGCATGGGTTTTGGAATTCATAGATCTGAGTTCAAGTCTGAGCTCCACCACCATTAACTGAGCAACACTGGGCAACTTATTTAACATCTCTAAGCCACTGATTGCAAATCAGAGAGATGTGATAATAATAAAATTTACTGCATAGTGTTGCTATGAAGACTAAATGAATAATGTGTGCCATGTATCTAGAAGAGCTTAACACATGTTCACTCTCCCCTTCACTGCTGCAGCAACAGCAAAAATCATCTGTAGAGTTAACGGTAAGAAGATCTTATATTAGTAGCATCAGATGCTGAATAAACTCACAGGGATCAGAGCCTCATGGTCAACTGGTAGGACTAGTGAGGGACTCAGGAAGAAAACATCTCATAGGAGGACAAGAAAGGGTGTCAAAGAAGTAGACACTGAGGAAACGAACTCTCTGGAACCCTGACTACCATCCAGTGAGATGAGATTGACAATTAAAACAGAATAGACATAATATGATCCATGCCTCAGTTCCTTTGCCTAATGTTATACAGTTTGGCAAAAAGTACATATATAGTTTATTCATAAGGCTTTTATTTTCTCAACTAATTGTTTTATTTCTTTCTAAAGTGTCTGGCAATTCCAACTGATAGACTCAATTGATCATTTAGTGTAAAAGGGTAAGTTAGGAAAATCCAATCTTGACAATTTTAATATTTTTTCTGATGTGTTAAAAGGTGGGACACTATACAAACTATGCTTTATATAACAGCTCTTGTAAAAAATCAAGGACAAAATATAATTGAAAATATTCTTCCATTTTTCTAAAGAAATCTCTTTTAAATTCTTGGAAAAGATCTGGCACAGCAAAAGTGAGTTAAAGCCTTAAAAATATGTTATTGGTGTCTTAGACCCCAAAGCAGAAATATACACTCATTTTAAGTTGTAAGAATAATAATCTAGATCTTTGGGGATTTTTAAAATGTCGTCTCTTTGCCTTAAATGATTTTGAAACAAGGCATGAATATAAATAATACATATAGTACTTCTGGATTTAAACATCTTTGATGAAACAATGATATTGACTTGGAATCTCTGTCACCACACACACGTTCATGTGTGCACATGTACGTATACCTGTGACGTAGCTATTTAGAATTGTTTGGCCTTCCGATGGATTGGCCACAGACCTTCCTGTCATAACACAGTCTTGCCAGTCGTTCTTTCAGCTTCCTATCTCCCCTGGCAGTGGTAGAGAGGATCCCAAGTTGTTATCAATTGAACAAGGGAAGGAAAGTTGGGTATTTTAAGGCACATGCATCATTTGAGGATTTCTGGTTGTCCCTGACTAAGTTTTTGATGATTACTGGAGATAAGAAAACAAGACTTAATTGTTACTTTCTTAAAAACAAACAAACAAACAAACAAACAAACAAAAAAAAAACAAAAAAAACCTCCTGCACAGTTTCGGAAGATCCTGGAAATTGACATGATTTCCTAACGTTCCAGTTGGTAGATATCTTGGGCTGGCCTGAGGACTTGTCATTTCAGACTCAGGAAGAATCAGGCAGACACTACAGATACTCTTTTTGGGGGATGGGTCAAAAGGAGCATGTGACTGAAACACTGAGGGCTTTATTCTTCCTTTTGTGAAATTCGAACAGTAATCATATTCATCATAAACAATTTCTAACATTGAGAGAGTATAAGGTGAAAATCAAAGGGGTCACTTCACCCTTAGTCACACCCCCTATGTCTTTAAAAGCAAGAAGACAAACATAAAAATCTTTGTATATGCAATGAAAGCTTTCTGAATGCTATATAGGAAGCTGCTTATATAAGAGACTGCTCATCTAACATTCTGAAAGTTTTTATTGCATATACAAGGAGTTTTATATTTGTCTTTTTGCTTTTTACACATGCAGGACCATGTTGTAGATGCTCTTCAGCTACTTCTGTTTTTTGCTTTTGTTTAACAGTATATTGTAAACATCTTTTTGTTGGTCCCTATAGATCTATCTCACTGTTTTCAACAACTGCATTGTATTCTACTGAATAGAAGTCCTATAATTCTGGGGGCAGATAACTATTGTATGTGTTGACAAGCAACTGGTCAATGAACTTTCTTGTAATCTTCGTGTACTCGTGCAAGTATATTCTATAGGTTAAATTCTTAGAAGTGAAATTACGTGGCCAAAAGGTGTGTGTGATGGCTAATATTGTGTCAATTTGATTGGATTGAAGGATGCAAAGTATTGTTGTTTCTGGGTGTGTCTGTGAGGGGGTTGCCAAAGGAGATTAACATTTGAGTCAGTGAATTGGGAAACACAGACCCATCCTCAATCTTGGTGGGCACAGTCTAATCAGCTGCCAGTGCGGCCAGAATAAAAGGAGGCAGAAGAAGGTGGAAAGACTAGACTGGCTAAGTTTTCTGGCCTCCATCTTTCTCCCATACTGGATACCTCGAACATCAGACTCCAAGTTCTTCAGCTTTGAACTCTTGGACTTGCACGAGTGATTTGCCAGGGGCTCTCGGACCTTTGGCCACAGACTGAAGGCTGCACTATCAGCTTCCCTACTTTTGAGGTTTGGGGACTTTGGGACTAGCTTCCTGGCTCCTCACCTTGCAGACGGCCTATTGTGGGACTTCACCTTGTGATCATGTGAGTCAATTCTTCTGATGAACTTTCCTTCATATACACATCCATCCTGTTAATTCTATCCCTTCAGAGAACCCTGATTAATACAGTATGGAAATTTACATTTTTGGCTGTTATTGCTAAATGACTGTAAAAAGGTAATATATATTTACACTCCCACCAACGATGTATGAGGGTTTGTTATTTCACCCACATCCCCTAGCCTTTAGCATTGTCAGACTTTGAAATTGTTGGCATTGCTATCTCATGGTTTTAACCAATGTTTAAAAAAATTGTGAGGTCGATGCCTTTATGTTTACTAATCATTGGTGTTTATTTATTATAGCTTGTTCATTTTCCACACGTCTACTTTTTATTTATAATAGTTTTGTTGCACGTTAAAGAAATTAGATATTTGTGGGCCAAATTCTAAATAATTTTTAACTCTGCTGTCTTTTGAAGTTACAAAATTTTTTTTTTGCATGTGTGGGGATGTCTTTAATATGTGTATATTCATTAAATATTCTACTATGGTGTGTGCATTTCATACTATTCTTAGAAAGGCTTTTCTCAATCCATAGCTGTTTTTTTAAAAACGAGCTATTTTCTTCTACGACTTTTACAATTTTCTTTTGATGATTTCTTACCTAATGGTTAAAAATTTGACACATTTGAAATTTATTTTGGTGTAACGCTTGAAGAAAGGATCAAGATATGTTTTTCTTCCAGATGGCTGGTGAGTTTTGCTCACAATATTGATTGAAACATATCTTTCTTCTACCGATTACCACTTTACTTACACAAAATCCTCACATGGGTTCGTTCAAGTCTCTCTATACTCACTCTGTTCCACTGACCATTCTCATTTGAATTTATGCAGTCTTATATTTTAATATTCTTTACTAGCTAGTCTTCCTTGATCCTCTCTCTCTCTCTGAGTGTGTGTGTGTGTGTCTGTGTATGAAGCCCTAATAATAAAAGGATAGAAGTCTCCATACAGATTGAAGGTGACCTTGGGTTGTGAGTATATATTTGGCAATTAGTATATATTTGGCAACTCCCAGACAAAAATGAGTTTATTCCACAAAATAGTTATTGAAAGCTGACTGGGCCAGGCACTCTCCTGGGCTTTGCAGATGCAGCAATGAATAAGAAAGAAAAGGTCCTGTTCTTGCTGAGTTTACATTAGAGAGTTGGGGAGGGGCCGTACAAACAAGTACCAAATAAACAAATGTGTACAGTCTTATTGTGCCATGAAGTGAAATGAAGAAAATAAATTAGGGTGATGAGCTAGAGAGTGAGGGAGGAGGGAGGTATTTTAGATAAGTTATTTGGGGAAGGTTTTCTGAATGACATTTGAGCGTAGCCTTAAGTTAAGCTTCAGTTTATCATATCTAATTTCTTTCTAAATAGCTTGACCTTGATACTTTAGTGTCTAAAATAGAATTTGTTGTCTTTCACTTAAAATCTGTTCCCCTCTGATCTTCACCAGTTTGGTCAGTGTTATCATTATATTTCTTAGTCATCCAGATCCTGAAATTTTGGGGCCATTTGCTTCTTTTTTCCTTTCCCACATGACCCGTTGGTAGGTCCAGAGCACCTTCTCCAGGGTGTCTCCGGCATGTTTCTTCCTTGGCCATTATCCTGGTGTGTGCTTAAAATGGCCCACAGTGAGATTATCATGTCTGCCTCTAAACCAGTGTCTCTGCCTCCAGTGTCTCCCACTTTCAACCCAGACTCACCCTGCTGTGATGTGAAGCTTCTAAAATACAGATTTCTGATAAAAATCTTTAAACTGCAAATGGAAAATACTTTTGCTTACAGAATGACATTAGACTGCTTTATTTCAGATTCAAGATCTTGCAAAATCTGAGATCTGCTCAATTCTCAACTCTTCTTTCCAAATGAATGCTTCCTATCTGCCAGGTACAATTCTAAATGCTGTATGTATTGATTCATTTAATCTACACAACAACCCTTTAAAGTAGGTATTATTATTATTATTATTATTGAGACAGGGTCTCACTCTGTCAGCCAGGCTGGAGTGCAGTGGCACAATCTCGGCTCACTGCAACCTCTGTCTCTGGGGCTAAAACGATTCTCTGCCTCAGCCTCCCAAGTAGCTGGGACTACTGGCACATGCCACCACACCTGGCTAATTTTGTATTTTTTGTAGAGATGGGGTTTCACCATGTTGTCCAGGCGAGTCCTGAGTTTCTGGGTCCAGGTGATCTTCCTGCCTCGGCCTCTCAAACTGCTGGGATGATAGGTGTGAGCCACTGTGCCTGGCTGAGGTAGGTATCACCATAATTGCCACCTTATAAATAAGGAAACTGAAGCATGGAGAAGTTACCTGACTCGTCTAAAGTCGTGGAGCCAGCACATAGACATCCATCATTGCAATCAAAGAAATCTGGCCTCTACCCATCGTGGTATATGTTACCTTCTAATGTTTCAAGATCTATTCCTGCTTGTGTGTGATTGAATGTTGTTCCTTCTGGAAGAAATCCTCTTTTCCCAGCTCTATTTTCGCTTGACTATGTCCTCAAGGCCCAGGTCCAGTAGCCTCCTATCCCCTTCTCTCACTAGCCTCATGTCATTAGCGGCTTCCACCCCGAACTCTCAGGACAGTTTTAGGATATATCACCCACTACTACACAGTGGAGCAGATGATTCTGAACACATATTCTGTTTCTGCAACTAGATTGCAAACTATCTTAAGGTAGACACACTGGCTTATTCCTCTGGGGCCCTAAGAAAGACCTAACTTGTATAGTAGGTACTTAATGTTGATTGTTGACCATGTCAGTCATAGAACACTCAATGGAATAAAGCTTGTGTCCAGATATTGGTGACAACTTTAGTACATTTAAATTTAAAATATGCTGTATAAAAATTTAAGAGTAAAGACAGAGAAATTCACTCAACAAACTTATGGAGCATATGCTGTGCACCTGGCATTGTCATCAGTACTCAGGAGGCATCCCTGAACAAATGAGACATAGTCAGAATAGACTAAGTTGTGTTGCAGTAACAAACAATTGCCAAGTCACAGTGGGTTAAAAGGAAAGGTTTATTCCTTTATCATACTGTATGTCCTTTGATGGCTGCCAGGGGAATAATGTCCAAATTAATCACTTAGAGAGCAAGCCCAGTGGAGCAGTCGCCATCTAGAAAGGTGCAGATGCTGTGTCAGAGAGAGGAAGGGATGTGGCAGATGTGCTGGCTGCGAAGAGCTCTGCCCGCAGCAGCACCACACATCCCTTCTGCTCGCTTTCTATTGGCCAAAGCAAGTCACACAGCCACGCCCAACTCAGGGGGGCAGGGAAATCCACTCCTACACTAGATCTAGAAGGACAGAGCACCCATGGCTATGGATAGCTCCCACGACTCCCCACAGACAAAAGATTTCTGCCTGGTGGAGCTTATTCCAGACTCTCAAGGGGGACCCAGACAATAAGAAATAGACACGATAAGCAAATGGTAGAAGATATTAGAAGATGACAAGTATTATGGGGGAAAAGAAGCAGAGCAGGGTGAGGAGGCTGTGGTGGAGGTGTGGCAGGGGTGTGGAGGGGAATGGGGTGTTCATTAAGATGGTTACATTGGGCCAGACGCCGTGGCTCACGCCTGCAAGCCCAGCACTTTGGGAGGCTGAGGCGGGTGGATCACTTGAGGTCAGCAGTTCCAGACCAGCCTGGTCAACATGGCGAAACCCCATCTCCACCAAAAACACAGAAATTAACCAGGCGTGGTGGCACGGGCCTGTAGTTTCAGCTATTTGGGAGGCTGAGGCAGGAGAATCACTTGAACCCAGGAGGAGGAGCTTGCAGTAAGCCAAGATCGCACCACTGCACTCCAGGCTGGGCGAAAGAGCAAGACTCGCAACTCCAAAACATAAATAAATAAATAAAAATTAAAATTAAAAAAAAGGAAGAAAAAATAGATGGTGACATTGAGCAAGGAATTGAAGGAGGTGACAGAGTGAGTCATGCAGCTATCCTGGGAGAAATGGTTCCAGGCAGAAGGAGCAGCAGCGCAAAAGCCCTACAGGGAGAGAGAGCATGGCCATGTTAGGCAGCAAGGAAGCCAGTGTGGTGGGGCAGATGGGGACGACAGAGTTTTTGGGGCATGAGGCCTTGGGGATTCCAGGTTTTTCTGCGAATGGTACAAGGAGCTGTGTCAGAATTTGAGGCAGAAAAATAACACAATTTCACTAACCTGATAAAGGATCTGTGTTGAGAATGGACTCTGGGAGGGTAAAGATGTAGGCAGGGGGAGGTGGTGAGCAAGTCAGTGAACCTGCTGAGACCTGACGGCGGCTCACCCGGGGATGGCGCTTTTCTTTGCCATGGCTCTTGATACCAGATTTCCTTTCAAGTGTGTGTTTTAAATGCGGTTTTGGCTTCAAATGCTGCATGGCACTAACAATGAAATCTAGTTTCTTCCCACAACCCAGAAGACGGCGGAGCTTCACCCTTTGGCTTCCCCCCCTGGCACCCAACTCCTCGTTTACGGAAGCCAGCTACACTGGCCTCCTTTTGGTCACTTGATTACAACAAATTCTTCCAGCCTCACGGACATTCCCTCTACCTAGAACATGTTCTCTCCTTTTTCATGTCTTTGTTCAAATGTCTCCTGTTGGACAGGCTTTCCCTGACCTCAAGGAAGCCTCTCCTGTTTATTGTTCATCTCACAACTCCATGTACTTCTTTCATGGTGGTTTCTGCAGTCTGCAGTTCTATAGTTTACCTAATTCCTTTTCAATGGTCTATTTCTTACTGCTAGAACGTAAGCTCTATAATCAGACTGCTGGGACTGGTCGTGTCTTTCTATGTGGAAATTCTAGTGTCTAGAGTAGTACCTGGCAGAATTAGGCACACAACAAATGTGTGTATGAAAAAATGCATGAGTCAAGAGTCCCAAGGGATGAGAAGGCATCAAGGAGGCCAAGGTGCGGAATACTGCATAGAAGGCCCCGGGTTCAAGGAGTCTCATAAAAACTGGAGAAGGTGTTGCTTTAGATCAAGCTTGTCCAACCTACGGCCTGCAGGCAGCATGCAGCCCAGAACGGCATTGAATGTGGCCCAACACAAATTTGTAAACTTTCTTAAAACATGAGATTATGTTTTTTTGCAATTTTTTAAAGCTCATCTGCTATTGTTAATGTTAGTGTATTGTATGTGTGGCTCAAGGTAATTCTTTGTCTTCCAATGTGGCCCAAGGAAATCGAAAGACTGGACACCCCTTTAAATGGAAAAGAGTTTTTTGAGACCCCAAATGGGTGCCATCACTCTGAGCATGCTGGGCCCTTATCATATTCTAATGGCCTGGTTTTTGTATCTGTTTCCCCCACCAGGGACTATGTGCTAGTCTTCCTTTTATCCCTGGTGCCTACGGGCTCAAGGAATATTTTATTGCACAAACTATACTGACTGCTCATGTGTTCAGACTCTCATGCTGAGCTCTCTAATTAGATCCTCATTAAAAATAAAATGTTATCATGAATCTTGTAGGGCCTTCATGGAAAAAAAATTGTGCATGCCTGCCATGATATTTTGGACACACTGAGATGTTTTTAATCAAGCCACCATCTGGGCCATACATTTTGGTAACTCTATTTTATTGCGTTCCATCAATTTATGGCAGCCTCACACAATCTGAAGTATGACATTTGAACTATGACCTATAACAACTCAAGGAGACGCCTATTTCCTTCCTGAAGTTTTAAGATCCACTGCAATTTGAAATGAAAGAAATAAGGGACTAATAAGATGAAAAGCAGTCTTCAGGAGTGGACAGTGGACACAGGCAGGGATGGCAAAGATCGTGAACCAGGTGAAAAACTGAGTAACCAAAGAGGCAAATGCAACACTTTATTTTTTTTTTTGAGACAGAGTCTCGCTCTGTGGGCCCAGGCTGGAGTGCAGTGATCTCAGCTCACCGCAAGCTCCGCCTCCCGGGTTCATGCCATTCTCCTGCCTCAGCCTCCCAAGTAGCTGGGACTACAGGCGCCCACCACTGCGCCCAGCTAATTTTTTTGTATTTTTAGTAGAGATGGGTTTTCACCATGTTAGCCAGGATGGTCTCAATCTTCTGACCTTGTGATCCACCCGACTCAGCCTCCCAAAGTGCTGGGATTACGGGCGTGAGCCACTGCGCCCAGCCAACACTTTCTTTAGTCACTATCAGTGTTCCAACACAGGTGGAGTCCTGAAAAGAACAGCAAACATTTTGGATGATGGAAGTATGGAAAATGTGGGAAAGGAAGAGGGAAGAGGAGAATAAGATGTGAAGTATGTTTTCTGTATTTTATAACTGCTGTTGAATTGATTTCTTCTGAAACCCTATCAGTGACTTTAGCTTTAGGTTATAATTTTGTTTCCAATTTAAAAATTAGTTTCCTTATGTTTGCATGGTGCCTGGCAGATTTCAAATACTTCCATCATCCATGATCTCCTCTGGTCCTCTCAACAACCATATAGTAGGCAGAGTGGGCACACTTTTCTTTTTTTTTTCTTTATTTCTTATTTTATTTTATTTTATTTGAGACAGGGTCTCATTCTGTCACCCGGATTGCAGTGCAGTGGCCCAATCTCGGCTCACTGCAACCTCCGCATCCCAGGCTGAGATGATTCTCCTGCCTCAGCCTCCCTAGGAGCTGGGATTACAGGCATGTGCCACCACGCCCGGCTAAATTTTTTGTATTTTTAGTAGGGACAAGGTTTCACCATGTTGGCCAGGCTGGTCTTGGACTCTGACCTCAAATGATCCACCTGCCTCGGCCTTCCAAAGTGTTGGGATTATAGGCGTGAGCCACTGTGCCCAGCCCAGGCATACTTATTTTCATTTCACAAATGAGGAAAGAGAAGCTTGGGGCTCTGGGCACCTTGCTCCAGGCCCGAGAGCTGTTATGTGGCAGAAGTGCAAATATGGGTCTTTTGATAACACACCTACTGTGTCCTGCCACCCTTACTTTGTTGTTTAAATCTACTGTTTTATTAGGTAAGGCTCTTCTGAGCCAAGATTTCAGTTGCAAGTGATGTAGTGAACAAGTGCTTCCAGGAAAGCCAGTGAGGGTGAGGGGAAGAGACACAGGGAATGGGAAGGAGCCCACACTCAGCCTGACTTTTCTTTTTACTTGTATAAATGTATGGCATACAAGTATAATTTTGTTACATGCAGAAATTGTGTAGTAGTGATGTCAGGGATTTTAGGGTATACATCACCCAAATAATGTGCAGTGTACTCCTTACATAATACCTCATCATCTGCCCTCTCCCACTGCCCCACCACTCCGAGTCTCCATTGTCCATCATTCCACACTCTAAGTCCATGTGCACACATTATTTAGCTCCCACTTATAAGCAAGAACATGCAGTATTTGTCTTTCTGTGTCTGACTTGTTTCATTTAAGATAATGGCATTCAGTTTCATTCACATTGCTTCAAAGGACCTAATTTTATTCTTTTTAATGGCTGAATAGTATTCCAATGTGTATGTACATATGTGTGTATATATATGTGTGTATATATATGTGTGTGTATATATATAACATGTGTGTATATATATATAACATGTGTGTATATATATATAAAATGTGTGTGTGTATATATAAAAAACATGATCTTATTCATTGATGGATACTTGGGTTGTTTCTATATCTTTGCTATAGTTCAGCCTGATTTTTGAGGGAGGGGCACTGCAGAGCATAAATTACATCTCAGAATGTATTCACCTTGGGGCAAAGGAGTTAGCCTTTTGTATTCCCACATACTTCTGTTATTGGCCAGTCAGCAGGAGGTGTCCCCCACCATGGCAGGAACCAGGAGAACAAGGAGGACCCAGTGCACCCGAGCAATCTTCTCATGGGTGGGAGTGCCAGCCTGTTACCAGCAAAGCACATTAGAGGGGCTCCAACAATGTACTCCAAATCTGTGCTCAACAGGAGGACTAAATCAGTGGGATAAGCAAAAGCTACTTAGAATTTTTAAAATGCTACCTGAATATAAGAAATCATTTTATTCTGGTGCATTCTTAGGGCAAATGGAGTCATTCCAGAACCTTCTTTGAAATCGGAATCAGATACACTTGCAGTAATCTGACTCTCTCCCTGAGGAATCTGATATGAAGACACTCATTTAGAAAAAGGAGTTGTGGCCAAAGCTGGGTATTGTTTCACTGAATTTACTGAGTTAATTCTTTTAACTCATTCTATTCAGATAAAAGATCAAGCCTAGTGGAGAAGTAATTTAGCCCTAGGCCACATAACTGGTAACTGACAGAACCTGAATGTGAAGTCAGGTTTCCTGACACCCAGTCCAGAGTCCTTTCCAGTTCCTGCCTGCCCAGCATTAGGAAGCGATTTTGCTTTCTAGCTGGGCCAAACAGGGATCCAGGAAGGAAGAGGTGAGGGAGACATTGCCTTCTTTGACTCTGATCTTCAGCATTTTTGAAGCCTACTCAGACATGGAGAGAGACTAAGTCTCTTGAATGCTTTTCAAGTCCTTCTCTACTGTGGAAGGGAAGGAAAGCATTCCTGTGACTCATTTGTAAAGACTGCATGATGTGACAAAGTCACATGAATACGGGAAGCCATCAGGCCACAGTGAGGAAAGAAAGCTGGGGACAGGGGGCTGCTTTGCTTCTGAGAAGGCCATCACAGTGACAATTGTGATCTGAAGGTCCTCAGAGTTTAGTAGAAGGAAAAAAAATCCATCTCCTTGCATTCTTCTTCAGGCAATCTTACGAAGTGCTTATGTATAGCTGCCTAGTCCAAGCATTTTTCATTTTGTTTCTTCCTCTTTTATAAGGAAAGATGTTATTTGAAGGAAAAACATGAGTGAGAGATGAGGGATCTGAGCAGTCTCATGTGCCTTGCCAGGCCCTTTTATCAACTGGGAGCATACTTCGTGCAAAATTCATGGAGTCATTCTTAAGAGAAGTTCGGCATGCATACTCTATTCTATAGTCTTAGATTTCTAAGAAAAATGTGCATCTCTAAAGAAAAAAAAGTTACTTGCCAATATATAAAGCCTTTTAATTTGTACTGAAGCTAAAAAAAAAAAAAAGTTTAAACAAAACCCAGATGGAAGCTGTCTAAATGCTTGGGTTAGAAAGAAGATTGGGTCAAATACAACAGCAAGTCCTAAAGCAATAGCCTGCTGCAGGGAGTACAAATCTATCCGCATTTAGTCTAAATGTAGAGTGACCTTTCACTACCAAGCCTTGAGCTTAAAGTTGGCTGCAGTTATTGGAAATCATTTCCAAAGGTCATTTGTAAAAAAAGAAAAAAAGAAAAAAAAAGAAAAAAGAAAAAAAAGTAATATGGATTTAAAGATACTTTCCATACATGCAGAAAGCCAAGTCTGCCATGCTAGTTAAAAATAATATGGGAGAAATCATTGTTGCAGTGATGAGTTTTGAAAATAAGCTAAAAGGTCTAGGGCTATACAGATAGCAATTTAATTTTCTTTCCTTATCCATCAGTATAATTGTTCCTATGTGTATTGCTAAGCTATTTACCAATGCCATATTATAAGCATCTGAAAAACAATATGCATTATTACACTTAGGAAGGAGTTACTGAGAACCATTTGCTTTCATTAGATCAGGGATATTACACTGAGGCCAGGCAGAGAACATTCCCATGAGCAAAAGTCTGACTTTCATTCCAAGTGGTGACATTTATATGCAGGGTGTCCAACATGTCATTAGAGATTTTTCAAAGGGCATATATAGCCCAAGTCACTAGGGCATGATGCGTGCACCACCTTAATAAGTCAAAAACAAAACTTCACGGGCTCAGCAGGAGTACAGAAACACTCTTATGTTCATCAGTGAATGCTAAATGAGTCCGCCTTTTAGATGCAGGCAGAAAGAGAGCAGGTATGTGCATGTGTAAGAAATAAGACATGCTTTGATGATTCTTAAAGATACCCACTCTTTTCCTGTGTTTTTTTTCTCCCAATGTAAAATTTTGTTTAAAGTGGAAAATAGATTTATTTTTTTAGAATAAAACAGAAATTCATAACAAATTGTTTTATTTTATGTAATTAGAAATCTCTTTGTCTCAAAATTTTTCTTTTTACTCTTTCCAACTAACCCGTTTCTTTTCTCTTTTTCTGATATGTGTGTGTGTGTGTGTGTGTGTCTGTGTGTGTGCGTGTGCTGCTCTTCAGAGTAGATTCCTAAGGACAATGACAATATCTATTTAGATGCTACTTAAGACTTATATGTTTATTAAGTTTTAAATCAGAATATTAATAATCCTTACATTTATTGCCACCCCCCACAAATGTATGGATAATCTCTCGTGTTCTAGAACTTTCCTAGCCACTTGAACCCACTTAGATGAAAAATAAGACACCTCTTCTGTTCTCACAAATATTCGTCTGTTTTTGTTAGCGAAGACAGTCTATCATGTGAGTTTTGTGATGCAGAGGAATAAACACATGTTCAGAAAAACATCTGACTTCCAGTGTTGCTTCTAACACTTACCAGCCTCGTAACCAGAGGGAAGAAACTTCATCTAAGTCTTAGTTTCTTCAACTGTAAAATGAGAAAAAATAGTATCGCCCTACCTACCTCACAGGGCTGTGGAGAAAATAAAATGAAAGTAAACATTATGAAAATGCCTCATAAATTTTAACATGTTATGCAAATTCAAGGCACTAATGCATTGAGGAAACGGCAGACTTGGTGCCTGGCTCAGAACTGAGCAGAGTGGGTTCCCTACAAAGGGAGGAACCCAAGGGAGAGTCGAGACCTTAGCCAATAAGAATTTTCTAGGTGGGCCGGGCGCGGTGGCTCAAGCCTGTAATCCCAGCACTTTGGGAGGCCGAGACGGGCGGATCACGAGGTCAGGAAATCGAGACCATCCTGGCTAACACCGTGAAACCCCGTCTCTACTAAAAAAATACAAAAAACTAGCCGGGCGCGGTGGCGGGCGGCTGTAGTCCCAGCTACCCGGAGGCTGAGGCAGGAGAATGGCCTAAACCCGGGAGGCGGAGCTTGCAGTGAGCTGAGATCTGGCCACTGCACTCCAGCCTGGGCGACAGAGCGAGACTCCGTCTCAAAAAAAAAAAAAGAATTTTCTAGGGGACTTATGTGACATGGCCTATATCTGAGGTTTTGTTGTTTGCTGGCTTTTCTTTTCTTCTTCTTCTTCTTTTTTTTTAAAGATTGTGGCAAGTATGTCGGGGCATAGAAGGGTCTTTCATCCTTGGGCATGTTACCCTGTGCTATTGCCTTTTGGAAATATGCCCATCCTATTTTGTTGTGAGAGTTTGACCATAAATAGTTCTCTTCTAAAATGTGAACACTTTGTGCCTTTTATCTTCCTGCTGGCAACCCTTTGCATCTTTCTTTCATTTTACAAATAATAATGCTTATAATGGGGAAGGCCAAAAGGAGAAGTGAGAAAACATCACCCATAAGACAATCACTATTAACATTAGTTTATTTCTTCACTTTCTTTTTTTCTATGCATATATGGAAAAAAACTATATTTGGTTTTATATAGTTGCGGACAAACTGCATATCCAATGTTATAGTCTGCTTTTGTTTCCCACATAATGTAAAATAAGAAATTTCCTTTATTTCAATTTTTTTTCTCCCCTCTTATCATTCAAAACTCATGTTCTGCCCCATCTTCCTTTGGTAGCTCCCCATGTTTTGCTGATTTGACTTACAAAGGCCTCATCTGCATTCTAATGACATGTTTCTGCCACTAGAATCCATCTCTCTTCTTTTTCTAAGAGTTAATTTAATTGTCTATATTTCTCATTTTACCAAGAGCTCCTTTGAGTAGGAGCCATGTCTATTTAACTTTTTATACACAGAGACCAGATCAGTGCTTGGCGTAAACTGCTCAAGAAATATTTGTGGAATAGACTACCAATTCCTATGATAAATTCTTAGCAAAAATCATGTGTGTCTGCCTTCTAGACCATTGAGTTGATAAACTATAATTTCCTTAAAAATACCTCAATTGCTGGTTTCCATATTGTTACTACACTACAATTAACATTTTTAAATGTATTTTCTGTGTTTCAGATTGTTTTTAAACTTAAGATTCATAAAGGAGAAATTCTAGAAATTCAATTCTAAAACTTCAGTATTTTTTAATGACTTTTGACATGTATTTTCCAATTGCTTTTAAAGAACTTGGACCTACTTTCATCACTTTCAAGCTATATCCCAGGTTCATCAAGACTACGTTAAGACAGGACGGATACTCCTTCCTCCAGGAAGCCTTCTCTGTTTCCCTACCCGTTCTACCTGATAAACTTAGGTGTGTCTCCTCTATGCTTCTATATAACCCTTCACTATAGAGTTAGGATGCTTTGTTATGGTTACATATTTACTTGTCTTTCTTGCAAAGAAGACTATGAGCTCCTTTAAGGGAAGAGGCAAATGTAATAAATTATTACAATCCCTAGTGCCTAGAAGTAAAACAGATTCATGATACATTCTTGTTGACTGTAAGAAACTAGTGCTTAATCCAACTGCCTAATAAAATTGACTCATGAATGAGGATAATAATGGCAATGATTATGTACCAAACATAAATTGCAGGATGAGAGAGATTAGACTACCGATTTACTCTTTACTCTGGAAACTTTGACAGAATTAATGTTCAGTACATGCTATAACATTCAATTATTTAACAATTCACACACTGGAGTCAGAAAGTTGCCCAACATTGAATTTTCCCTTCTCCATCAGCTTGCCTTTACTCCATTTTATATGTCAGGTTTCCTTCCTCTAAAAATTCTTAGGGTTTACCACTTCAGCATGCAGATTCAATTACTGGTAGTGCTGCCTAAGGCAAGCAGTCCTATCAGTGCTAAATCTGTTAAAAAAGAAAGTCCACACTTTTCTTGGGGAAAAAAAAGGTTTCATAATTTATAAGAGTTCATAATGAATATTTTACCAAGGGCAGAAAATGAGCAAAGAGGTATGAAAGAGGCTATGGGATTATTTCCTAACAACCCATCGGCCAAAACGAAGCCTAAATATACTATGTCCTAAATCCCAGTGCAGAAAGAATATGTAAAAATGAAGTGATCTTAAAGAATATATGTACTTTTTTCACTTGTTCAGTTTTTCTTCAAAATGCTGATCAATATAATCTATATAGAAATGATCATTAAATATGTAAGGAGAGTTCTGTGAGATTGACGGAGCCACAGGAGGCTCCCTTTTTCTTATATTCACATTGTCTAATAGCAGAGTTGGATTATTGCATTTTTTTCTAGTTTCTCAAGTTAAGAAATAGATTGGGAAATTAGAATTGGTTACAGGCTAAATTTTCCATGTTAAATAAAGGCTTTTGACTTAAAAAGATATTGGTAAGAAAGAGCCAACAGTTTCTTTTACAAGGCCAAAACGTAAATACACATAACCAGACAAAGTCCTTCACACCTAAATACCAAGTTATAAAAAATAAATCTTGCTTAACCCATGTAGACATGATGCTTACTCTTCAGGGTGAGGTGAGGTACCATCTTCATTCCATTCACAAAAAATAGCCACTCATGTCTAGCATCCATCAATGTGTGAATTCTTGATTGACTTAGCTGCAGCAAGTATTTGCTAAGTGGCATATTCAGAACAGAGCCACATCAATCATTCAAGTGTTACTAATTTTCATTGTAATGAACACTTGAGAATGAACAGTAAGTGCATTGTTCAGGAATACATGTGCAATCCTGCTGTTGATCGCCAATAAACATGAACTCATTTCCAACCCTCAGAGCTTGCCTCTGGCACATGGACTTTGGAGGTATGATTTCTGTGGGTAATTATCCCACTTTGCATGTGTACAGTGCTTTGTAGTTAACAAAGACTTCCATTACATAACCTCACACATCCAGTAGAAGTGGAGGCCTGAAAATTTAATTATTACTATTAAATTGAAAGCTAACTGTAATCATTTCTGACAAGTCCCCTATCTTTGTCAGCAAATTTAGTGGGTTGAGTCAACTTACTAAGTTGAATCCAGTCCATTTTCCTCCATGCCATCATTGCCCTAGCTGAAGTTCCTATCAGTCCCCCGATCAGTTGCAATATTTCCTCTAACCAGTCTTCTGTATTCCAGTCTCCCATCCTCCCCTTCCCACTTCCCAATAAATCCTCCACACAGCAGTCAGAATGACCTTTAGAAAAGCAAATCTATTATGTTATTTTCCCTCCTTAACGTCATTCAGTGGCTTACAGCTGCCTTTAAGATAAAGTACAAAATCCTCCACGGAGTTAAAAAGACCCATGATCTAGCCTCTGCCCAGAGGCTGAATTCTGAGTCCCTCAACACTGAAAAGATTACAGTGATCCACTTTCTACTTTGTCTCTTCATCCACACGTAATTAAGAAGGGAAGAAACTACACAACATGAAACACGTATGTATGTTGTAGTTAAAATAGTTTCTTAAAACAGTTCTGATTACAAAATTCTGGATAAATTTATCAAAGCTAAACTCCTCTTACTTTTTTTTTTTTTTTTTTTTTTTTGCCTCTGCTTTGCAAGTGCCCCTAAGAATACTCAAACTTTGCCAGTTGGGTGATCTAGAACTGAGCTGTTTCTCTAGCAAAAACAGTCAAGCAAACAAAACAGCAGCAACAAAACTCAACCTATGTCACAAAGGAAACTTTTGGTTCATTCAGCCATTCACTCACAGTAAATTCATTGTGTGTCAGACACCGTTCCAGACCTTACTAGGGACGGGGGATACGCAGTGAATGGGATACTATTGCTGGCTTCAAGGAGCTCACAATTTAGAAGGGATGGGGAAGAGGGGTTATACAGTTAAGGTTTGCCAGTCTTTTCTTCAACATTTCATGCAACAGGTATCTCTGTGTTCCTAACCTCCTTGAAGTCTCCCTTCACTGTACCTTGTTTCATGATTCCACATGATGGTCCTTCAAGTATTTATTCATTTATTCAAATATTAAGTCATTCCTTTTCCACATGATAGTTCTTCAAAGATAAAATGGAATAAAATTCATATACTCAAAAAATTATATGCCACACTCTGGGAATTCAACTGCCCTTGCCTTAAGCTCCTTACAGTTTTGTGGCAGATATGGATAAGCAGATAGACAATTACTAAGTGATGTGACAAGAAGAAGGACTGAGGGACTGAATCCAGACCTCTAAGTGTGTGACCACCTGTGTAAGGAGAGGGAGGATCTGACCTCTGTGCAAATATTAGCCAGGCTAAGAATCACAGTGGGCATCTAGGAAGAGGCACTGTCAATAAGCAATCACTGGTGGTATAACCAAGCATGGTAGGTTAGGGGAACCCTCTGTAGAGAGTATGTTTGGAGAAAGTATAGGCCCTAGACCAGTGTGTTTCAAATTTAGTGGACATCAGAATGACCTGCAGAACTTACTAAAGCAGTTTTCTGGGTCCCTGATAGTTTGAATGTATGTCCCCACCAAATCTCGTGTTAAAATGTGATCCCCAATGTGGGAGACGGGGACTGTTGAGAGGAATTTGGGTCAGAGGGGTGGATCCCCTCAAGGCTTGGTGCTGCCCTTGCCACAGTGAGTTCTCATGAGATCTGGTTAAGTGTGTGTTATTTCTCCCCCAACTCTCTCTCTTGTTCCTGCTTCTGCCATGTGACATGCCTGCTCCTTCTTTGCCTTTTGTGATGAAAAAAAGCTCACTGAGGCCTCCCCAGAAGCCGAGCAGATGCCAGCTTCATGTATAGCCTGCAGAACCATGGGTCAATGAAATCTCTTTTCTTTATAAATTAGCCCACCTCAAGTATTTCTTTATAGCAACACAAGAATGGCCTAATATAGTCCCATCTTCAAATTTCTGATTTAGTAAGTCTTTGGAAGGGGACAATAATTTGCATTTCTAATAAGTTTTAGGTAGTGCTGATATTATTGATCCAAAGAACCACACTTTGAAAACCACTGCCATAGGCAATTAGACAAGGTACAAATCACTAAGTTTTATACATAAAAGTTGTAAGTGCCCCATGAGTGCAGATAATAAACCTTTGCAGTTATTTAAAAGTGGATAACGTTTGCAATTCAGTAAACTGTCACTGAGTCTTGCTATATGCAAGACACTATTCGAGGCCCTGTTCTTTTCTAGGGTCAACCCCTCTTTACTCCCACATTCCCAGTGGTTTCCAACCCCTTTGCAAGCTTGGTTTTTCACTATGAAACTATAAAAGTGTCCTTTTTGCTGACATTGGCTTAAGATAACCTTAGGCAGGGTTGGAGTCAAGACCTAAGCTCAAAACCCAAATTTACACCTGACTAGCCATGAGCTATAGAAATTAATTTAACTCATTTAATTGTAACTTTTCCAATATATAAAATGGGGAAACACAGGGATTTTGTGAAGATAAAATGAAATATCAACTTGCCTAGTGACTGAAGCATAATCAATGCTCAAAAAGTTCTAGCTCGAAAGGGATAGTATTTTCAATTAATTATGCTGGACCAATTAGTCATTTCTATCTTGACTCCCACTTCACAAACAAAAATTGATTTTGGATCGATTGTAGAAGTACCTGAGATAGGTAAACGATAAAGCTTTTAGAAGAAAACATAGGGTAATATCTTCATAAACTTGGATTAGGCAACACTTTCTCAAACAAGGGTATAAAAGAACTAGCAATAAGGGAAACATCTGGTAAAGTCGACTACAGTAAAATTAAGAATTTTTTTATTATCCAAAGACACCATTAATAGAATAAAAGGAAAATTTACCAATAAGAAGATATTGCAATACATGTAGCTGACAAAAGAATATGTAAATAACTCCCATATATCAATAAGGTAATGTCAATCTCTCAGAAAAATGGCAAAGAATTTGAAGAGGATCTTCATAAAAGAGGATTATGAAAAGACCAAAAAAAGAAAATTGAAAAGCTACTCAATTCTTCATTAGTCATGAGGAAAATAAAAAGTCTATATTGTACACACTTCATCAGTATAGCTAAGATGAAAAAGTGAACAATGCCAAGTGTTAGTGGGGTATAGATGAAAAGAAACTCTCATACACTGATGGAGGAATGTAATTTGCATAACTATTTTGGAAAACTGTTCAGCAATCAGTATAAACCAAAGCGAAGCATATGCCTATCCCATCACCCAGAAATTCCACTTCTAGTTGTATACCTACCAGAAAGACATGCACGCACATGTTCACCAAAATACATTTATTGTAATACTGTTTATAACAGATCCAAAATGGAAACAATCCGAAGGTCTAGCTAGAGCAAAACATCAACATAAAAGAAAACCACACAGTAACAAGAATGAATGAACTGCTACTACATGCAACAACATGGATGAATTTCATAAGCATATGATTAAGCAAAAGAAGACAGACACTATTCAATTTATGCAATGTTCTAAACCAGTCAAAATGAATCTCTGTTGAGAAGAGAGTTTTGCTTCTGATCAAGATGGAATAACTGGGACCAAATTTATTCTCTTGCCAAAACCAACCAACCAGACAAGCAAATTAAAACAAAATAGAATTAACTACGGTTTGCATGACACTGAACAGCAGGAAAAGGAGGACAGTAATTTCTGAGAGATAGTAAACAACCAAAGCAAGCCATGTGATTGTCCTAGTTTACCAACTTGAGTTCCCAGGTTGTAACACAAGGAGAGAAAACTGCAATAGAGCCCAGAAGACTCTTTGAGTTTAAAGGACGAATATGAGAATTCATGAACAAGGTGTCTAGAGTTCTCAAGACAAAGAACCAGAGAGGTGCATGCAGCTCAAAGACAGAATGCTGAACATCTGCTGAGGCTCCCCATTGGGTATTCAGCAATTTCTGATGAGTACATATGTATGTCATAATGACTCAAGGCAGGGAAAGAACCTGGGTTAGAAAGGATTAGAGGGGATAGTGCCTGACACTTACACAAGGCTGGGAACAGTGCCTGTTCCTACCAACTAAGCTGGAAAAGTTATAATTTTAGTGCATTGAGTAGATGCAAAATCTTCCCAATAAATCATAAAACAAGAACCAAAATGATCAAACTGTCTCCAAGTAATTTAACTATATCCTGGTATAAAGCCTGAGAAAATTCTAGAAATACAAAACATCCAATATAAACCAGGAGAAAATTAATAAAGTCTGGTATTCAAAGATTACAAGGTATGTAAAAAGGCAGGAAAGCAAGACCAATAATGAGAAAAGTAAATAAATCAACTTAAACAGAAATTACTCAGAGGTGAGAATTAGCAGACAAGGATATTTTAAAGAGTTATAACTATATTCTGTATGGTCAAAAAGTTAAGTAGAGACATGGAAAATACAAAAAAGACCTAAATTAAACTGTTAGAGATAAAAACTAGAATATTTGGGACAAAAAATTATATGGGATATGCTTACTATCAGATTAGACAAAGATTAGCGAAATTTAAGGCACAGCAATAGAAATTATCCAAAACAAAAACACAGAGAAAAGATATAAAAAAAGAGAATTACTGAGCTATCAGACACCTTTAAGCAGCCCTAGAGTTTGTAATTGGAGTACCTGAAAAGAGGACATAAAGATTTACAAATTTGAAAAATAATAGTTGAAAATTTCATACTTTTGGTGAAAACTTTAAGTTCAGAGATCTAAGAAGCTTAAGAAACCTCAACCACAGAAAATCTGAAGAAAACTATATCAATGTACATCACAATCAAATTCCTCAAAACTGGCACTAAAAGGAAAATCTTAAAAACAGCCAGAGGAACAAAAGACATGTTTTATACTGAAGAACAAAATTAAAGATGACAGGATTTCTTGTTGGAAACAATGCATGTAAAAGACCTTTGAGTAACAACTCTATAGTACTGAAAGAAAACAACCTGTCAACCTAGAATTTTATATCCAGCAAAAATATCTTTCAAAAATAAAGGTTAAATAAAGATGTTTGTGGACATACAAAAGTTGAAATAATTTATAGAGAAATAAAAAGGATTTCTGTAGGCAGAAGGAAATTGATACTGAATGAAAAATTGTGTTTATACAAAGGTATAAAAAGCAATAGAAATATTAGCCATGTGAGTAAATGCTGTGGTTTGGATATGATTTGCTTGTCCCCACCAAAATTCATATTGACATTTGATCCCCAGTGTGGCAGTGTTGGGAAATGGGGCATAGTGGGAGGTGTTTGGGTCATGGGGGCAGATCCTTCATGAAAGACTTGGTGCTATTCTCATGACAATAAGTTGGTTCTAGCTCCAGTAAGATTGAATTAGTTCTTCTGGGAGATGATTAGGTTTTGAGAGCAGAGCCTGATGAGTGGATTAGTGCCCTTATAAAATAGGCTTCAGAGAGCTTCCTTGCCCTTTCCACCATGTGAGGACCCAAAGAGAAATTGGCAGTCTGCAACTTGGATAAGGGCCTTCACCAGAACCTGACCATGCTCAACCTGATATTGGACTTCCCAGCCTCTAGAACTGTGAGAAATAAATTCTATTGTTTATAAGATACTCAATTTATGACACTTTGTTAACAGTAGCCACAATGGACTAAGATAACTTAAAAGTAGACTGCTAAAGTTAATGATGCATATTCACCCTAAAAGAATGACCAAAAAAAAAAAAAAATCTAATAAAACAAATAAAATTGAATCATTAAAAAAATCAATCCAAAAGAAGACTGACAAAGGGAAAAAGGGAACAAAGAAGACATGAGACAAATAGAAAACAAATAGCAAGGAGATAGTATTTAAATTAGCCATATCAATAATCACATTAAGTACAAATGGTGTAAACATGTCAATTAAAAGGTATTTATGTTTATTGGATAAAAAGGCATAGCAAAACAATATTCTGCCTGACAGGGCACTTCAAATATAAAGACAGAAATAAGAGTAAAAGTTTGAAAAAAGATATACCATTATAATACCAATCGAAAGAAAGCTAGAGTTTCTATATTGAACCAGGCAAAGTGATATTCAAAGCAAAGAATATTACCAGGTATAAAGAAGGTCATATAATAATAAAAGGTCAATAAGTCACAAGACAAAACAATGCTAAGTGTTTATGTCCCTAAAAATAGAGATTCAAAATACATGACACAAAAACTGATAGTGGGAAAATAGTCAAATCCATAACTGTTGTCAGAAAACTCAATACCTCTCTTCCAATAAAGAATAGAACAAGTAGACAGATGCTCAACAAGGCTATAATAGACTTGAAAAACATCATTATTCAAACTGGCTTGATGGCTTGATTATTAAGAAAGACTCTATCCAACAATAGGCTAATACACACTTGTCAAGTACAGATGCAGTATTTAACAAAATAGAACATAAGTCTGGTCCATAAAACAAGTCTCAATAAATTTAAAAGTATTCAAGTCATGTAACATGTTTTCTGGCCATAATGGAATTAAATAAGAAATCAATAATGAGAAAATCTCTAGAAAAGCTAAATAATACAAAGGTCAAAGAAAAATGAAATGCATTTTGAAGTGAATGAAAATGAAAACTGAAAAACATGTTTAGTTTGGACATATTATGCTTCTCAGACTTATAATGATAAATGCCAAATATGCACTTGGATATATAAAGCTGGGATCCAGAGAGAGATGTGGTTGGATATGAATTTGATGATTAACAGCAGGAGACTAGATGAGGTTACCACGGTGTAAGAAGGGAAGAGGACAAAACAGTACTGAGCTACCTCAATGTTAGAAAACTAGGGAAACAGGAGGAAGCAGCAAGGAAACTGAGAAGCACCTGCTAGTGAAAGCAGGAGATGGTGGTGACTTAGATGCCAAGCGAAGACAGCTTTCTGAGGAGGAGGGAGTGGTCAACTGCGTCAAATGTTTCTGACAGACCTGATGAAGACGAGGACTAAGACTTGACCAGTGGATCTAGTAATAGGGTGTTCATTGATGGCCCAGAGCAGTTGTGATGGAAGTGAAAGTGCCTATGGAAGGGCTTTGAGAAGGAATGGACAAGAAGAACTCCTTTGAAGAGGCAGAGCAGTGGGCAGTTGTTGTGAGGGAAAGTAGGGTTAGAAGAGAATATTGAGGGTGGGAGGAAGAACGTCATGTTTGTGTGGTGATGGAACAATCCAGCGAAAAAGGAAAAATTGATGTTGTTACTTGTCACTTATGTTCCTGTTCATATCCCACCCTGTTTGTATGTTTGGGGATCCCAACGTTGAGGCTGAGCCCACACATCCCAGATCCTCACTTTTCCAGAATCCACAAAGATGGGGCACAGAAACAAGAAAGTCTACTACCAGATGCCTCAGCCTCTCACTCTGAATTAGAAGTGAGGGACATGAAGAACAGATAATACCATATCTATTCTGGAAACAGATGCTAGTGAGACCTCAGACACATAAAGTTCAAGAAAAAGAAAACTGTTATGTTTTTCTTTAAAGGATTTTATAATCACCGAGGTTGGGGATTGACTTTCTTATTTACCATTGAAGCTCCTGAGCCTAGCACAGTTCCTGATACCAAGTGAAGTTTATTAAATATGTGGTAAATAAATAAATGAATACAGACTAGTTTTAACTTAGTTGGTTGATTCATAGATTAGAGTGTGAACAAATTCACTTCAAAGGTGTACTTCAATCACTATCCCTTGTTTAGCGGACCTTAATCAGACTTAAAGGAACAGAACTGAAGCTAGGATTGCTTTGAAATTCTTTTTTTTCTTTTTTAAAGGATTTTGTGCGCCTTGATATCAGACTTTACATTTGGTATTGACTAAATGGACTGTTCAACATTTCACATGATGCATTAATACTGGAAAAGGAGAACAGGACAGAAAAATGAAAAACAATAGCATTTTTTTTTTCTTGAGCAATGCAATGGCATTAAGCCACTATAATAGTTTTAAATAAAAAGAACGAGAAGAGATATAACTATGCTTGAATTTAAAGTGGGCATTTTTACTTATGTACTTGTAAATCCACTGTGAGTCAAGTTTCTGTAAGTATTCATTTGCAGGCTCTTTTGTTTAGTTCAAGTTTTCATTTCCTTATAATCTGCAGGCAGACGCCCTAAATGCAGCTCAAATACTTAAACACATCTCATAATTTCAAACTACTCATTAAGAACATCTGTCTACTGGGCATGATAATCACCACCTTCCTCTCCCCATGTTGCTGTCGATGGCAACCAATAGGAAGGAGCGGGAGGGACACCTTATGGTTTCAACAGTCTCGTAAATTCTAGAGGATTCAGATCTCAGACTATCCACACAGAGCTCTCCATGGTTAATCTTGCTCAGCACTGCAGGTGTGAAATCTCTCTCAACCCAGAGTATTTCCACCTCATAGTAAAAATACTTAGGTACCATGAGCTTTTTTTAAAAAAAGGAAGAATCACAGAAATTAAAGAGAATTTAAACCTTAAATTTTATTATCTGGGGAAAAATCAGAACTTTTAGGTCCAGAAATGAAGGTGGTTTTAAAATGGTATTAGTAAACTCATGTTGGTGACTGTCTCATAAAGAATAACCAAAGAATTCAAGAAATGTTCTTTATCTGTGAATTTTTATGCTACCAACATAGAGCCAAGATTTCAGTCAAGCCACAAATATTGTTACTAAGACACTGTAAAGGCAGTTTAATATTATCTTAAGATAAATGAGAAAACAATATGATAAATAGGTAAAAAGAAAGACAACTAAAGAAGGAAAACCAGAAAGACTATATTCAATTTAATTGTTTTTAGAAAATTACAATCTTAAAAAAAAAAGGTTTAGAACTATGTCTAGAGGAAACTAAAAGCAAAACAGAACACTTACTTTGTTCTAAATGCGGCCATTTGGAAACTGAACTGTGAACTGAGATTGCACAGAGAAATTCCAATCATAAAATAACAAGTTGTATTAGTTTGCTAGGGCTGTCGTAACAAAATGCTGCAGACTGCAGGCTTAAACAGAGATGTATTCCTTATGGTTCTGGAGGTTAGAAGTTCAAGGGCAAGGTGTCAGCAGGGCACGTTTCATTCTGGGGCCTCTCTTGTTGGCTGGGGGATGGCCCTCTTTCTCTTCTCCCCTTGTCTTCACATGGTCTTTCCTCTCTGCCCTTACATGTTTGATGTCTCTCTTTTTGTTCAAAATGCCTCTTATAAGCATGACCATCAGCATGGATGAAGGCCCACTCTAAAGGCCTCGTTTTAACACAATTATCTCTTTATAGGCCTTATCTCAAAATGCAATCACATTTTGAGGTACAAGCCGTTAGGAATTCAACATACATATTTTGGGGGCACACAATTCAGTTCCTAACATTGGATTTCAGAAAACATTTTACACATCACTGTATATATTTACAAGATAATGCTAGAAATGTGTTTTTCATTTTTCTTTTCTCTTATAATTTTTCTGAGGACTAAAGTGACCTAATTCATAATACTTATGATTAGCCAAATGCTTACTCTGTATTGTGTGTGTGTGTGTGTGTGTGTGTGTGTGTGTGACAGAGAGAAAGACAAAGAGACACAGGGAGATAGAGCCAGAAAGAGCGATTTTCTCAGTACCTTTTCTCTTTTGATTTCTGGTAACACTTTTGTTAGGCAGCCTCCCAAATGGCTCTCAGTGGTCTGTACCTCCTGTTCTTCATGCCCTTGTGTATCCACTTCAGTGTGGGCTGGATTTATTCTTTTTTTGGGGGGAGGGGGGACAGGGTCTCACTCAGTTGCTCAGGCTGAAGTGCAGTGGTGCATCCTTGGCTCACTGCAACCTCTGCCTCCTGGGTTCAAGTGATTGTCTGCCTCAGCCTCCTGAGTAGCTGGGATTACAGGTGTGTATCACCAGGCCCAGCTAATTTTTGTATTTTTAGTAGAGATGGGGTTTCACCATGTTGCCCAGGCTGGTATCAAACTCCTGGCTTCAAGTGATTCACCCATCTCGGCCTCCCAGAGTGCTGGGATTACAGGCATGACCCATTGTGCCTGGCCTGGATTTATTTATTCTTTTCTAATGACTAGTATATAGCAGAGTGACGGGACATCAGCTCTAATATTAGGTTGTAAAAAGACTGTGGCTTCCATCTTGGGTGCCTCTCTCTTGGAGTGCTCACTTCTGGGGAAGGCTGGTGGCCATGTCATGGGCAACCCTGTGGAGGGGCCCATGTGACTGAGATGGAAGTAGAGCTTGTGAGACCTGCCAACAGCCACGTGAGTGAGCCTGCAAGTAGCAACCCTTCAGATGACTGCAGCCTTGAGGAAAACCCCAAGGTAAAACTTCCTAGCTAAGCTGACTGGATTTCTGACCCACAGAAACTGTGGAATAACAGATGGCTGCTGTTTTCAGTGGCTAAGTGTTGACACAATTTGTTACGCAGCAGCTGATAAGTAATACAAGCTTAGCCTGCAGATGTCAGTCCAAATTTTCCTTTTCAAGCTGTAGCTTGGGGTACATGAAAAATAAGCAAGTGTTTTCAAAAATCAGTTTCAGAAAACTGTCATTAACACCTTTAAAATGAGATGAAAAACCTAGGATGAAAGTTTTCAACACAATAACAAACCCGACAAGGAAGACTGCTTTGCTTTGTCTTTCTATTATTAAAGCAAAATTGTTTATTGTGTATCTTAATGTAATTGATTTATATTTTAGTTCTATAATAATTTAGGTTGAATTTTGAAAAAAAATTAAGCTGCAATTTTAGTTTCCCTTTTAAGAGACAGCTAAAAGTTCAAGAATTACAAAATTAATAGTGTCAGCAATAAGAAATTATATAGTTAATATGAAATGCCCATCTGGATGACAGAGCCAGATTCTTTACTGATTGCTCACATCTTGTAGGCCAGGAATGGGTCTGGTCCAATCTCTGAGTCCATCATGATTTGCTTCCTGTGGTGCTCAGGCACCTGCCCTGTCCATCCAAGATGATGTGGGCAGGCCTGGGTGATACCCCTGAAGGGTAGTCCATCAAAAAATATATATATTTGGAAGGCTTTAGACACAGTGATATAGTTTGGATGTTTTGTCCCCTCCAAATCCCACGTTGAAAGGTAACCCTCAATGTTGGAGGTGGGGCCTGGTGGGAAGTGTTTGGGTCATGGGAGCAGATCCCTCATGAATGGCTTGGTGCTGTCCTCATGATACTGAGTTCTTGAGAGATCTGGTTGCTTAAAATGTGTGGTACCTCCCCGCTCCCTCCCCTTGTCTCTTCCTCCCACTCTCACCATGTGATACTCCAGCTCCCCCTTTGCCTTCTGCCATGATGGCAAGTTTTCTGAGGCCCCCACCAGAAACAGATACTGCCATTGTGCTTCCTGTACATCCTGCAGAACTGTGAGCCAATTAAACCTCTTTTCTTTATAAATTGCCCGGCCTCAGGTATTCCTTTGTAGCAATGCGAAAACAGCCTAATATATGCAGGATGTGAGGGAGAGGAAAGGCCTGTTCTTCATCAGTGCTTTATCAATAGTTGGTTAACAGTTAGGGTAGCAATGCTTTTATACAGGACAAAACCAAACTCTATGGGCTGGAGAGGCTGCAAGGCAGGAAGGAGGATAGCTGCCCCAAAGGATGTTAGAGAACAAGTAGTTTCATAATTTTCAGACAGGCTTGAGGATATGGACTCCAGTTAAAGCATTGCCTTGGATTTCTGTCCAAAATACTCTTATCCCTCTACAGTGTGTGTGTATGTGAAATGCATGGCTGCATGCATGTGTGTGTCAGATGCTATATCTGTGTGTATATACAGGTACCTGAACTATGCCTAATCTCTTAATTTGACTCATTGCTTGTCAGAGAAAAGCAGTAGAAAATTTGTTGATTTGGGCCATATTTCCTCTATTGTCAACAATAATCCTTTGTATTTTAAATGCATGTCCCACAACTATCAGAAAAATACACAGTATTTTTTCTTAGTATTTTAAACATCTTAGCACAATAAGTCCTAGCGTGGGTCTTGAATTCTGACCTCGAGTTCCAATTTTGCTTTACCACTTGCAGGCTACGTGGATATATTGTTTCATTCTGTGAATTCCACCTTTTCATCTTTAAAAGGGAATAACAGCAGACCTTACTGACAGGGCTATAGAGTGCTTAGGATCCACACACAGCTATTAATCAATAAACGTTGGTGATCATGCAGAAAAGTGGAACAACTTTCTTAAAACAAGTAATTCTCCAGCATATAACTGCAAACAAAATTCTAAGTAGTGAAAGTGTTATTATTAGTAGTATAATCCTGAACTATAAAATAAAATGCTCCAGTAATATCTATATTATCTATTATAAAGCACAATAGTTATAATGTAATCCATCTTTCTAAGCCGTCTGTGAGGGTTTGGTTACTTCTTCTTACATAATCTCATTAAAGAGGATCCCATGGCATGGAATTAGAGGAGAAACCACTATGTGGTGATGAGATTTCTCTACACAATGCAAGATTTCTAGCTAAGTTGCATGTAAATGGTATGTCTTGACTTGCATCTTAGACAATAATTCCATGGGAAAGAGTTCCTCAAACAGAGTTGGAAACTTTTGATAAGGAAAGGTTAAGATCACTGTGATCCTGTAGCCTGATGGCCATTCTACGACACCACCATAGAATAGCACTCAAAATTAATCTCCAACTGTGAATCACTTTCCCTTTATAATAGCACATAACCACTTTACTATACTACCTAACAAGACATTGTGGGTAATATCGCTGTCTTCAAGGCCTGGGAATAAGGCTCAACCATGATTTTTCTGGCCTAATATAAATTTGTGCCACAGGCCTCTAGTCAGGGCCTGCATAGGCCATTTATGTATACTCTCTGCCATTCATTTTTGCCACAAAGCACACAGTTCTAAACCATAGCATACAACGTGGAACTATGAAAAAGCATTATTTTTATTTTGAATTCCCATCCTGCATAGCTAGTTAGTTTGCATCCTTTTTGTTTCTGTCATCAACAGGAGGAGCAGCGTCAACAGTCATAGTCAGCTGTTGCTGAAGGGTCCAACACCAAATCCCAGCTGGAGAACAGCTTCTCATCTTTTGAGACACACCACAGTGTGATGGGCATGGAGCCCTTCCACACTCCCCACAGTCTGACTTGGCTCCCTCCATTGTGCCCTCCTGGCACCCTGCTCATATTTTATTGTGGCACCTATATTCCTGGGTCTCACTCACTGGTTTGCACTCCTGTATGCCCTCTGAGGGAATAAACTCCGTGCCTCTGCAATCCCAGGATCTGATTCTGAGATAGACACAAAACAGATATTTAAAAATTTTTGATAATCAATGAATGGACAAGGAGAATAAAGAATATGAAAGATGAAATAAACGAAAGTATTAATGAGACTATAAACATATCCAGATCAGGCTGGGTGCGTCGGCTCATGCCTGTAATCCCAGCACTTTGGGAGCAGAGGTGGATCTCTTGAGGTCAGGAGTTCGAGAGCAGCCTAGCCAACACGGTGAAACCCTGCCTCTGCTAAAAATACAAAAATTAGCTGGGGGTGGTGGGGTGCGCTTGTAATCCCAGTTACTTGGGAGGCTGAGGCAGGAGAATCACTTGAACCCAGGAGGCAGAAGCTGCAGTGAGCTGAAATCACACCACAGTACTCCAGCCTGGGTGATACAGTGAGACTCAGTCTCAAAACAAAACAAAACAACAACAAACCCTCTCCCTCTGGCCAAAAAAAAAAAAAAAAAAAAAATCCAGATCAACTATTATGTCTTAGTGTTCTTTTTCATTCATACCAAATGGGAAAGAATTTCCTGTCAATGCTGGCAGTCTCTGGCTATCATGTGGCAGCATCCGGGAAGGACCTTTGAGGCCACGTTCTTTCCCTCAGGGGACAGTGAGGTGCATTGGCCATGGTACCGATGGGTTTTTCTCTGGGTAGCAGGAGGTTCCACAATTCCCCAGCCCCATTTCCTTTTAAGTCATTCTGGTTATCATTTCAGTTGAAAGAACTGGAGCTACTTTTCACTTGGGAGAACATAATAAAAATCACTTATTCAATACTAAATTAGGATGGACAGCCTTTCTCTTGGGAAGAAAAGCAATAACAGATCACAATAATGAGATAGTGCAACAAGCTTTGAAAATGCTTATACCACATTTATATGAAACAGTATTTGCTTACACTTCAGATATAGCTGTCGATTTATGGTTCAGAGCCATGGAGCAGGTAATAAATATGACTATGACAACTTTCTGAAATCATTTTTATTACTTTTAAAATAAAATACTATTTGCCTGTTAAATTCATATTAAACTATAGCTTCTAAAATACTCAACTTTGGATTTTCAAAATCAATTCTGGAAAGATGTAGTCCATAACACTATAATTCATTTTCAAAGTAAATAGCATCACTGATGCAGTGTGTTCTAAAAACTTGTGTTCCAAGCATGGTATTAGATTTTTAGTCCATATCACTGATATTAACTTTACTGGGTCTCATAAAATGCATTTCCAAAAGTAATTACATGTTTTGTAAGATGAAACTCAATATTTAATTTTAAATTTAAATAGAACAAACAAAACATTTGAAAGTTTATATAAAGAAAACATTGGTGAAATAAAAGAATTTCACTATATTATATCATTTTGTATATTCTGAGAAAGTTATATTTTTGTCTTTAACTTCCTAAATTCTAACAAATGAGGTCAAAATTACCTACCTTTCAGGGATTTTTTAGGTATTATAATGTATAAAATATAACAGAGTTGGTAGCAGTAAAGTTATTATTATCTAAATATTAAGGGAAGACTATGGATAAAATAAAAATAAAAACAAATACATAGAATTAGTTTAGTTGGGTACTTAGATGTTAAGTGAGGACAGTGTGTAATGATGCAAAGCCAATTATTTAGTAGCTGGTTATAAAGCACATTGGTTAAAATAGGAGGAAAAACCCCTTAAATACAAGAGAACCACGTAATAAAAATGCAACAGAAAACCAGCTTGATGATGCGCACATTCAACTCAGTAACATGCTTGTAAATACAGAGACCTAGGCTGTCTTTGTTCATTTTCAGGGGCAGATTCTAAATGACATCTCCAACTACCTCTTACCCCATCCCTGGTAGGAACACATTACAGATATCCACCCTGGTTTCCAAAGATGTGCCAAAGATGTGCAGATAGCTAACCATGCTCCTAGATTCACCCCAGACCTCCGAATTGTCTAACCACATCTGCTTTGCTCTTAGTCTCCATATACAGAACTCTAGATTTGTTGGACATTTGAGGGCTTTAGCAACTTCAGCAAATAAAACTACAGACATAAAAGACTCTTTCAAGAATAACAAGCTGAGTTAAGTGGCAAAGGCGTTCACTTATGAAGGGACTTTTCAAAATTTTAGTCCAGGTATGCCTTGCTTTCAGAGAACTCAAATGTAGAGAATCTAAAATAATATATCTATTCTTTCAAAATTAATTTATCGGTCAAGTGATGTGTGACCTGGAAACATAGAGATGAAGAAGCCCTAGCCTAGCAGTCCTCAGCCTAGAGAAACAGTCTTAAAGCCTTTTTCATTGTAAGCACTTTCTCTCCATCATTTATTTATTTTGTCTGTCTATCTATCTATCTATCTATCTATCTATCTATCTATCTATCCATCCATCCATCCATCCATCCTCTATCATATACCACCATGATAGAGTATTTTGATCTCATAAAATTTACCTCTACCCTAAAATAGAGATTTAAAAAGATAAAGAATACACACAAATGACACCTCCAACTCCCTCCTATCACATCCCTGGAGGGATCACATTACAGATACCCATGTGGGTTTCCAAAGTTGTGTATATAGCTAACCATGCTCTCTAGATTCACCTCCCACCTCTGAATTGTCTAATCACATCTACTTTGCTCTTAGAACAAATGGAAGTTCTAATCATTTTTCCCTAGTAGATAATCTTGCATACCCCTTGGGATATAAGCAACCCACATTGGAGATCATTGCCCCCAAAGGTTATTAGGCATGTGAACAGATACCATCAGAAGGCACAGAGATAGAAGCAACTAACTCACTAGGGGAACTGGAAAGACTTTACAGGGAGAGTAGATTTATAAACTGGTTCTTTAAAGAATGAGGAGGATACAAAACATAATGTAGGAGGTGATGATGTGTGTGCATATAAGTAGGTTATGCACTGATCTTCTCTAAGGGAATAATAAAAAGCCAGACTGACTCTAGGACTGGACATTAAACTTGGTAGATTAAGAGGACGAAGAGAAAGAATTCTATCCCCTTCGAAAAGAGGCTCCACCCTTGGCTGCTCACACTCCATGCCCAAGGAGTGTTGAGATGCTGCATCTAGTCCAAGAATGTATTTGGGTGAAGTATTAGCAAGAGAAGTATAAAGAAGTTTGTTTTGCAAACAATTTTTTTTATTGCTTTCCTAGAAGTGCATTTACTTTCAGACTAATAAGACAAGCTGAGATTTGGATGTGGAACTAGTTAAGAGAGAAAAGAAGGTTCATGGCTTAATTAGGTTGGAGGCTAGTTGGCCTGCCCCTAACTTTGTCTTGCAGAGACTTCCTGGGGCTTGGAATAAAGGCATTATTTAAAAAAAAAAAAGCTATGCCCTTGCCTGATTCTGTTAGCTGTGCACACCCTTCCTCAGAGACCTCAGAATGCATGGTGGGAGGGCAGCAGGGATAGGACAGAACTGAGTTATTGAGGATCTCATTTCAGATAAGACAACTTATGACAGAAGTTTGGACTGGGTAAAATGTCAACACAAATGTGGGCTGTGGATTGGCACACTCAGGTGAGGAATAGCACAGAATCAGAAACACTCACAGAACAGAAGACATTCACTGGGAAGACGGGGGGAAGGGGGCAGAGGGAACAGTGGAATTATGAGATAACAACCTAACCTCTAAACTCAGGGCCAAGCATATACAGAACATTTTGGGAATTTCAAAATGCTGCCCCGGCAGAAAGACAATTTTTTAAAGAAGTGCCCACTCAAGACTGACAAAGTAAAAAAAAAAAGGCACATCCTTTGGGTGGATGAATGAGAAAAAGTCACTCCTTCCTTTAGGAGAATTCAGTACTGGGCCAGGGCCCACAGCTTGAGAAACAATGTAAGTGAGCTTTCAGTCCCCATTCACCCTGCAGTGCACAAACTGCAGAATCCTACCTGGAGGCCTGCATCATCCTTAATTTTGTTTTTTAAAATTCATCGCTCACTTGGAAGGCTACGATAGTCTTGCTATTTCCTTTATTGCATTATGTAGCCTCCTGCAACAAAAACTGAGCTCTTTGCCAATGTGGATCATCTTGATATTCCTAGAAACTAGGAAGTAAATGCAATATAGAAATGTAATATAGACCTGTGTCCTTGACTTATGATGGATCAGCTTATGATTTTTCAATTTTACAATGGTGCAAAAGCTATGTCCATTCAGTAGAAATTGTGCTTTGAGTACTCATGTAACCATTCTGTTTTTTCACTTCAGTAAATTATTTAAAAAATTACATGAGGTATTCAACAGTTTATTGTGAACTAGGCTTTGTGTTAGATGATTTTGCCTAATTGTAGGCTAATGTAAGTGTTTTGTAGGCTAGGCTAAGCTATGATTTTTGGGAGGTTAGGTGTATTAAATGCATTTTCAGTTTATGATATCTTCAATTTATGATGAGTTTAATGAAATGTAACCCTATAATAAGATGAGGAGCATCTGTATATTACAGTTCACAAGAAAAGCAAATATTTTATCTTCCTAGGAAAAATGTTAAGAAATTATGCAATGTTAAAGTAATGACTGTGTGAATATACACATAAATTGTGAAGTTAGATCACCAGAGTAGTTTCAAGTGGGAGGAAAAAATGACAGAAATGTGAGGAAAAGTTAATGGCAGAAATGTGAAAAGATGAAAATCTTTTACTAAGTTAAAAAAATAAAATTAAAATTAATTATCTGTACATTGTAACTCAACCACATGGGTTGGCTAACTAGATAGAAATCTTATAATTTGACTTAACATTACATAAATTTTAAAAAGTTAACAGTATCCTGAAAATAATTTTAAAATAATAATTGTGTGAAAACTGGCTTTGGAAATAACATTTGTTGTTTGCGTGAATGAAAAGTTTATTTAAAGGTTGAGGGCAGAGTAAGGTGCTAAGAGTGGCTTATTGAAATCAAAGCTCTAGAGTAATCTGCATAATAATTATCCTAATCATTTTCCTACCAGAAAAACTGATGATGTGTAGACTTTCCCATGACCACATGGCGAGTCAGGGGAACAAGGAATCAAATTCATGATTCCCAGTCCCAGACCACCATTTCATTATTCAAGAAGACCTAGATCTACCACTCATGGGAGGTTAGCCCAAAGCTCACAAACTAGGTCGCTGGGTGAAGTGCAGCGACACTTTCTTTGTTTCAATTTACAGGATGAAATAATGGGCATGGACCTGGTAAATTGTACTTGCAATTATTTTCTTAATTATAACTGCAGGGTAATTTCCGCAGATAGGGTGCAACACATAGAAAGATTTTTCCCCCCTCACACTAAGGAGTAGGGCAATTGAAGGTCTTCCATTTCTCCTATAAGGTGTTGTTGCTGAGATATCTGACATTCCTCACATATAGCACTTCATGATTTTTTTGTACTTTACAACTCCTGTACATGACAGCCAAAAGAAATGGTGGATTTGGAATAGAAAATCAATTAAATTGGTTGTTGGGTATCACATGGACAAAACAAACTTTTTTTTTTTTTTTGCTATACTTTTACTTTTCACTCTATGGGCTAAGTCTTGTATATACACCATGAAATATGTTTTCTGCTTGATTGTTTCCTATAAAAGACTGTAATGTAAGAATGTGTTATTTGCTTCAATTTTTCTCCCCATTTGCTTGATCACTGTGAGAAACTATTCTCCTCTAGCCTCAGATAACATGTTATCTATTACCATCACGTTTAGGTAAAACAGAGCCTGGAAACACATTTTATTGATTTCTTATGGAAATAGGAATATGAGTGTCTGAAAAAAAAATATACTTACAAAACAGAGATAAAAACCAAAACCAGAATTCAGTCTCACACCTAATGAAAGCAGAGGAGAACAATAAAGGGGAAGAACACAACCAGGCATAATGGGAGGAAGAATGGAATGAAAGATAGGCTTGTAAAAAGGAAGAGCAAATTACTGCGAGCAACAGAGGGAAGGGCAATTTCCTCAGGGGAGGATTAAGGAGAGAAAAGGCCAGAGAGAAAGAGGCCACAAGAAAGCAGTGAAAAGAATCAAGCAGGTTGCGCGGGGGCGGGGGGGGTTTTGCTTGCTCTCTTTGGTGTCTTTTTTATGTTTCTTCCCTAACAACACAATTGTGCTTGCTTCCAGTGGTAAAAGGCAGAGGGAGAGAAAAGATAAGACTTCTCACTTCAAAATTGTGCTCACTTTAAATGGTCTTTTTTCTCTAACCCATTTGGCACCTAACAATAACACATCAAGAGAGGTGCTGAATCCTTATGTCGATAAACATATTTCTTCCCTCTCTTGGAAAGACATACCCTACTAATTGTTTTATTTCAGAAAGTACGTTTGGCAATGCTGATTTTATATCCCTAAGTGCCCCCTAGTGACAAGGTCCATTTTCAAAATCTCTTTCACAGCAATTTTGTTCTAACGGTTTCCCTTTTTGCAGTACAAATGTAGCTGTCGTAGGGACACACGATCCAACTTTCCATCAATTTATTTTAATTAGGCAGAAAGGAGGGTTTCCTGAGTAGGTCTAGGACACCATCATAAATTACTGTTTTTCTTTATAAATTAATTTATAATTGGAAAAATCCACAGTCCCTTAAAATAAAAGCAGGACTCCCCAAATTACACTATTAACAAAATAATATTTGGACTGTGAGTAGTCACATTGCTGTCTCCTCTGTGAAGTATATGAAGACTCAGATTCCTGACATGGTTTCTGTTCATTCAGCTTGTGAAACAACAGAATCGCAGCACAGACATGAAGAATGACGGGTTGTACTTTTCCAGTTATGATTTCTCCTGTTCACTTCTGATATTCCTATAAATCTAGCACGAAACAGACATTGCAAGAACAAATGTTAAGGCTTAAATACTGATTTAGCGACTTGTATGATATGGGCATATTATGTAATTTCTTGAAGCCTCAGTTTTATGTCTGTAAAATGGGAATACGACTACTGCTAATAAAAATATTATTGTGGGGATTAAATGAGATACTATATGTCAAGCTTTTAGCAGCATCTCTGCATATATTTAGGACTTAATAAATGATAGTTATTAAAATGCTCAGCCCAATAATTTATAGAGGCTAACTTTGTATCTCGTCTTCTCTCTTTAAAATTTGGTAGAACCAATCTTAATACTTTGAAGCAGAGTCACAATGACCTTTAAATAGAGTGTGGATGATGTTTATTTCAAATTGATACTATTTTTAGATTCTCTCTAGATTCTGAGTACTCAAGAGTTTAACTAGAACATTCAACAAATCCAGTTCTGTTGTACCATATTCAGCAAATTGTCTATGAATTTAAACATGCAAATACGAGATATTTCTCTTCATATATTGCTTTACACATTAAAAGATCCTGGAATATATTTTCCTCATTTTATTGATGAAGAAACTGAGGCACAGAGGGGTTATATCAATTGGTTTCCATGGGGGAAGGGGCAACTCTCCAGGGGAGACATCACCATCTCCTGGGGGTGGGGGGAAGCTCTCCCTAGCTATGAACCCTCTTCTTCCACTAGGGGCAGGAGAAGCTTAAGAATTGAACAGCTCTGCCCTTGCAGTCCCTGAGCCACTATTATTGATGTAAGCATGGGATGGAAACAAAGTCAGGGACCACTGGGCTAGTAACTGATTTTGAACGAGAATCCAGGTCTATTCTATTTATATTTCCATAGTTGCATAAGAAGACTTACTTCTAATTCTTTATTCAGAATTTTTAGCTTCAAATATTTGTGGTTTTTCTCACTTCCACTCCCTGTACCACCCTAGTCTTACTTCGATCACCTTTTTACAGAGCTAGTTAAAAGGAAAACTGATTAGCATGAAGTTAAAAGAATCGGTATGCCACTGGAATTTTCTCTCTGATGTAATCAGAAAAATAGATCTTAGCCTGTGCCCTAAGAGAGGAGGTCCACTGCTCTAGGCTTTATTAATTTTATTTATTTATTTGGTCAAGATCAAATGCTCATTGATAAATCTGTTTTCAGAGCTCTCTAAAATGTATACCCCAGGTGTGGAGAGGGTACGTTTGTAGAAAGAAGTCCACCAACTCCAGTGAACTTGACACAAATAAGTACTTTGATTGTTCTGAAAACCTCCAGCAATGTGTGGGTCATGAACTGAATTTGTAATAGTTTTCCCTGCCATATGTTTATAATGCTGTTTGGCCTGTTTAATTATTTAATTTCCATTCACTTGTTTTCAAGTATGGTTGAGATGTCAGAGATCATTAGTTTATCCTCATAGTATCTTAGATAGCTGGAACAATTGTTCATTTCTAAAGCCCATTTCCCATCTGCAGCTGCAGCTCTGTTTTGTACTACCTTTGCTTGCCTCTCCCACTATTCCAGATTCAAATGATTTCAAGTGATTGCTTCTCAGTCTTTCTGGGATTGCTGCAATTTTTAGAGGTTATTTCAGTTCAACCTATCATATAAAAACTGCATAGAAAAGTCCAATCTCCCTGAGATAGACTGAGTGAAAGCCAGCAAAGCCAGGTCATTTGAACAGCCTTGGTGCAGGTAAACGAGGCACTGGTGAATGGGCAGAGATGGTGATCCTGTCATGGCAATATCAAACATAGCATGAAAGCAGGAGAGAGCACATATTATGCTTTCCATACTCCAATCCCTCTTGTGTGCATATGAGCATGTGTACGTGCATGTGTGTGTGCATGTATATGTGTGTGGGGGCATTCCATGGAGCTTACTTCAAGTTCTTAAAATTCCAGATTCAACAGGCACAATCCCCACCTGGTATCAAAGTCTCCATGGTGGAGAAACTCACCAAAGTGTGGATTCACTAAAACGTGAATTGTTGACAGTGTTACCTCTTTATGACATTTTCTGCTTAAGTATCCCTTTCAATTACAACTATTTAATAAAATGGCAGTCTCCTGTTTCCATAGTCAGTGAGAGACGGTGGCTGAGAAAGACACAAACAGACAGCACAATATACGTTTTGGAGGTAAAACTGATAGATAGCCCTTAATTAAAAATGCAGACTAAAGAAGAGGAAAAGTGTCAAGTCCTAAGTTTCCAGCAGGAGCAATGAGGTGACATTTACTGAATTGAGGGATGCTGGAAGAGGGCCAGGTGTGAGGCGGGGAACACTAATGGCATATCAATAGGCAGGTGGTTACGTGGCTCTGATGTTCTGAAGATAAGCAAGTGAAGAAGAGACATTGGCCTACAAGAGCAGATACAATCACTGTAGGAGGGAAAGAGGATGGATTAAAAAACAAAGGGCCAAGCCAAGAAGAATCTAATGAGTAAAATTCCAATAGAAGAACAAAACTCAAAGGGATGGAAAAGGAACAGTCAGAAAGGGAAGCAGGAATCCTATTTTTCTAGAAGGAGAGGATAATAAGATGAGGACAGGTCATGTTAGATGGACAATAAATGACATCTGAATTTAACAGCATGGAGATCAATGAGCTCAATCATTAGCAAGAGCAAAGCAGTGGAGTGGCTGGGACAGAGCCAGACTGGGGTGAATATGGAGAGAATAGGGTCTGGGGGGATAGGAAAACGTATAGATAGCTCTTCTGAAATGCACGGCTAAGGAAAACAGCTATATCTGGAAGGGGACACAGGATTCAGGAAGATCATTTACTGATTGATTTATCTTTTGGTGGGGGAGAATACAGAGCATTGCAAATGCGAACAGAAAGCATCCAGTAAAGAAGAGGTTAAAGATCCAGAAGAGAAAGCGAGTCACTCATCGGGGAGGTTCATGGGAGGACACGGAGAGACGGGACCCACAGCATAGGTGGGACGACTCACCACTGATAGGAGGTGGGTCTGCTCCCTCCTTGTAACAGGAGGGAAGGAGAAGGCAATAAGAGCAAAGCATATTGGTGTATACAGATCTGGTGAAGATGTTGGAGATAGATCTCGGCAGGTGCCTTTTATTAACTTCTCTGGAACATGAAGAAGGTCATCCACTGAAGAAGAGAAGAAGATGGGCTTGGGAGATTAAATTTCAAACTAGGGAAGATATGGAATGGTTATTCCAGAGAATTGATCTAACTAAAGAAGTAATTTCAGCATGGTCAAGCAGTACCTTCAAGCATTTGTATTAATAACAACAATCAAGTAGTTAGAAATGAGAGCATATCACCTATAAATCTGAAAGACATTATTTCTCCTCTTATACTTGGTCCCTCTTAAGCATGTTATATTAAAACCAATCAATTTGGCCGAGTGCGGTGGCTCACGCCTGTAATCCTAGCACTTTGGGAGGCTGAGGCGGGCAGATCATGAGGTCAGGAGCTCGAGGCCGTGGTGAAATCCCATCTCTACTAAAAATACAAAAAATTAGCAGGGTGTGGTGGTGGGCACCTGTAGTCCCAGCTATTTGGGAGGCTGAGGCAGGAGAATGGTGTGAACCCAGGAAGCGGAGCTTGCAGTGAACTGAGATGACACCACTGCACTCCAGCCTGGGCTACAGAGCAAGACTCCGTCTCAAAA